>NW_028158763.1:0-29428 GCF_964263955.1 Coregonus lavaretus | reverse complement strand
AAGCCCCTCCAAAAATACGTTGAACTCGTAAGTGTTCCTCTCCACGGAAGTCTTTAGTAAAAGGCGAAAGGCTTGTGCGTAATGAAGAGAAACCAGAGTCGTATGGAAGTCAGAGGTCGGGGCCCGAGACGCACTCTGTTTACTCAAGGCCGGGTTCTCGCGGGTTGTCCCCGAACCCACTCGCCAAGTTTTCGGGGGCTGTGGGGAAAAAGTCACAGACAAACACACAGACAGACACAGACCCACTATCCTGGTGAAGTATTTGTTCTTTTTTTGGTGACAGACAGACAGACAGACAGACAGACAGACAGACAGACAGACAGACAGACAGACAGACACTATCCTGGTGAATGCCAAACCCAATAAAACAAATCTTTTTTTTTTTTTTTTTTTTTTTTTTTTTAGAAAAATGGAGGGAAAACGCTGGACCGCACGAAAAGCGCTTCGCCCTTCTTTCAGTTTGGATTTTTTTTTTTCTTTTTCTTTTTTTTTACCTCTCTTCTTCTGCTGGCTGTTTTACCTACCTCCGTGTAGTTGTTTTCATTGACAATGGGAGGAAAGTGTTGCACCGTTCCCGGAGGTACTGCAATACCGGGTCGATGCGTGGAGCGGACGGAGCAAGCCCCATTTCCGACTCCCTGTTCGAAAAATCCATTTAATATGTAGTCCCCCAATGGGGGACGTATCAGATATTAAACTGATAAGAACAGATACTACACTTGATCTTAGCCAAAAGGCCGAGAAGCGATAACCCACAAATTGAACCCTGCACCCGCCGGGCACCCGGGGGTCTCGGGAGACCCCAGCGGTTTAGCTAAAGTGTGCTCCACCCATTGCCACCCCTCCACGTTTCCATGGCGACAGGCAAGTGTTTTTTCTCTCCAAAAAGTCGCTAATGCGTCAAGGAAAAGTCGCTAATGCGTCCAGTGCTATTATTTGTTCAAAGGCCGGAAAATACGCCAGTCGGCAGGCAGGCAGGCAGGCAGGCAGGCAGGCAGGCAGGCAGGCAGACGCCGTCTCTGTTGATTTCTCTTGAAACAAGATATCGGGCTCTGCCAGAAGCAAAGCCCCTCCAAAAATACGTTGAACTCGTAAGTGTTCCTCTCCACGGAAGTCTTTAGTAAAAGGCGAAAGGCTTGTGCGTAATGAAGAGAAACCAGAGTCGTATGGAAGTCAGAGGTCGGGGCCCGAGACGCACTCTGTTTACTCAAGGCCGGGTTCTCGCGGGTTGTCCCCGAACCCACTCGCCAAGTTTTCGGGGGCTGTGGGGAAAAAGTCACAGACAAACACACAGACAGACACAGACCCACTATCCTGGTGAAGTATTTGTTCTTTTTTTGGTGAAAAACAGACAGACAGACAGACAGACAGACAGACAGACAGACAGACAGACAGACAGACAGACACTATCCTGGTGAATGCCAAACCCAATAAAACAAATCTTTTTTTTTTTTTTTTTTTTTTTTTTTTTAGAAAAATGGAGGGAAAACGCTGGACCGCACGAAAAGCGCTTCGCCCTTCTTTCAGTTTGGATTTTTTTTTTTCTTTTTCTTTTTTTTTACCTCTCTTCTTCTGCTGGCTGTTTTACCTACCTCCGTGTAGTTGTTTTCATTGACAATGGGAGGAAAGTGTTGCACCGTTCCCGGAGGTACTGCAATACCGGGTCGATGCGTGGAGCGGACGGAGCAAGCCCCATTTCCGACTCCCTGTTCGAAAAATCCATTTAATATGTAGTCCCCCAATGGGGGACGTATCAGATATTAAACTGATAAGAACAGATACTACACTTGATCTTAGCCAAAAGGCCGAGAAGCGATAACCCACAAATTGAACCCTGCACCCGCCGGGCACCCGGGGGTCTCGGGAGACCCCAGCGGTTTAGCTAAAGTGTGCTCCACCCATTGCCACCCCTCCACGTTTCCATGGCGACAGGCAAGTGTTTTTTCTCTCCAAAAAGTCGCTAATGCGTCAAGGAAAAGTCGCTAATGCGTCCAGTGCTATTATTTGTTCAAAGGCCGGAAAATACGCCAGTCGGCAGGCAGGCAGGCAGGCAGGCAGGCAGGCAGGCAGGCAGACGCCGTCTCTGTTGATTTCTCTTGAAACAAGATATCGGGCTCTGCCAGAAGCAAAGCCCCTCCAAAAATACGTTGAACTCGTAAGTGTTCCTCTCCACGGAAGTCTTTAGTAAAAGGCGAAAGGCTTGTGCGTAATGAAGAGAAACCAGAGTCGTATGGAAGTCAGAGGTCGGGGCCCGAGACGCACTCTGTTTACTCAAGGCCGGGTTCTCGCGGGTTGTCCCCGAACCCACTCGCCAAGTTTTCGGGGGCTGTGGGGAAAAAGTCACAGACAAACACACAGACAGACACAGACCCACTATCCTGGTGAAGTATTTGTTCTTTTTTTGGTGAAAAACAGACAGACAGACAGACAGACAGACAGACAGACAGACAGACAGACAGACAGACAGACACTATCCTGGTGAATGCCAAACCCAATAAAACAAATCTTTTTTTTTTTTTTTTTTTTTTTTTTTTAAGAAAAATGGAGGGAAAACGCTGGACCGCACGAAAAGCGCTTCGCCCTTCTTTCAGTTTGGATTTTTTTTTTTCTTTTTCTTTTTTTTTACCTCTCTTCTTCTGCTGGCTGTTTTACCTACCTCCGTGTAGTTGTTTTCATTGACAATGGGAGGAAAGTGTTGCACCGTTCCCGGAGGTACTGCAATACCGGGTCGATGCGTGGAGCGGACGGAGCAAGCCCCATTTCCGACTCCCTGTTCGAAAAATCCATTTAATATGTAGTCCCCCAATGGGGGACGTATCAGATATTAAACTGATAAGAACAGATACTACACTTGATCTTAGCCAAAAGGCCGAGAAGCGATAACCCACAAATTGAACCCTGCACCCGCCGGGCACCCGGGGGTCTCGGGAGACCCCAGCGGTTTAGCTAAAGTGTGCTCCACCCATTGCCACCCCTCCACGTTTCCATGGCGACAGGCAAGTGTTTTTTCTCTCCAAAAAGTCGCTAATGCGTCAAGGAAAAGTCGCTAATGCGTCCAGTGCTATTATTTGTTCAAAGGCCGGAAAATACGCCAGTCGGCAGGCAGGCAGGCAGGCAGGCAGGCAGGCAGGCAGGCAGGCAGACGCCGTCTCTGTTGATTTCTCTTGAAACAAGATATCGGGCTCTGCCAGAAGCAAAGCCCCTCCAAAAATACGTTGAACTCGTAAGTGTTCCTCTCCACGGAAGTCTTTAGTAAAAGGCGAAAGGCTTGTGCGTAATGAAGAGAAACCAGAGTCGTATGGAAGTCAGAGGTCGGGGCCCGAGACGCACTCTGTTTACTCAAGGCCGGGTTCTCGCGGGTTGTCCCCGAACCCACTCGCCAAGTTTTCGGGGGCTGTGGGGAAAAAGTCACAGACAAACACACAGACAGACACAGACCCACTATCCTGGTGAAGTATTTGTTCTTTTTTTGGTGAAAAACAGACAGACAGACAGACAGACAGACAGACAGACAGACAGACAGACAGACAGACAGACAGACACTATCCTGGTGAATGCCAAACCCAATAAAACAAATCTTTTTTTTTTTTTTTTTTTTTTTTAAGAAAAATGGAGGGAAAACGCTGGACCGCACGAAAAGCGCTTCGCCCTTCTTTCAGTTTGGATTTTTTTTTTTCTTTTTCTTTTTTTTTACCTCTCTTCTTCTGCTGGCTGTTTTACCTACCTCCGTGTAGTTGTTTTCATTGACAATGGGAGGAAAGTGTTGCACCGTTCCCGGAGGTACTGCAATACCGGGTCGATGCGTGGAGCGGACGGAGCAAGCCCCATTTCCGACTCCCTGTTCGAAAAATCCATTTAATATGTAGTCCCCCAATGGGGGACGTATCAGATATTAAACTGATAAGAACAGATACTACACTTGATCTTAGCCAAAAGGCCGAGAAGCGATAACCCACAAATTGAACCCTGCACCCGCCGGGCACCCGGGGGTCTCGGGAGACCCCAGCGGTTTAGCTAAAGTGTGCTCCACCCATTGCCACCCCTCCACGTTTCCATGGCGACAGGCAAGTGTTTTTTCTCTCCAAAAAGTCGCTAATGCGTCAAGGAAAAGTCGCTAATGCGTCCAGTGCTATTATTTGTTCAAAGGCCGGAAAATACGCCAGTCGGCAGGCAGGCAGGCAGGCAGGCAGGCAGGCAGGCAGGCAGGCAGGCAGACGCCGTCTCTGTTGATTTCTCTTGAAACAAGATATCGGGCTCTGCCAGAAGCAAAGCCCCTCCAAAAATACGTTGAACTCGTAAGTGTTCCTCTCCACGGAAGTCTTTAGTAAAAGGCGAAAGGCTTGTGCGTAATGAAGAGAAACCAGAGTCGTATGGAAGTCAGAGGTCGGGGCCCGAGACGCACTCTGTTTACTCAAGGCCGGGTTCTCGCGGGTTGTCCCCGAACCCACTCGCCAAGTTTTCGGGGGCTGTGGGGAAAAAGTCACAGACAAACACACAGACAGACACAGACCCACTATCCTGGTGAAGTATTTGTTCTTTTTTTGGTGAAAAACAGACAGACAGACAGACAGACAGACAGACAGACAGACAGACAGACAGACAGACAGACACTATCCTGGTGAATGCCAAACCCAATAAAACAAATCTTTTTTTTTTTTTTTTTTTTTTTTTTTTAAGAAAAATGGAGGGAAAACGCTGGACCGCACGAAAAGCGCTTCGCCCTTCTTTCAGTTTGGATTTTTTTTTTTCTTTTTCTTTTTTTTTACCTCTCTTCTTCTGCTGGCTGTTTTACCTACCTCCGTGTAGTTGTTTTCATTGACAATGGGAGGAAAGTGTTGCACCGTTCCCGGAGGTACTGCAATACCGGGTCGATGCGTGGAGCGGACGGAGCAAGCCCCATTTCCGACTCCCTGTTCGAAAAATCCATTTAATATGTAGTCCCCCAATGGGGGACGTATCAGATATTAAACTGATAAGAACAGATACTACACTTGATCTTAGCCAAAAGGCCGAGAAGCGATAACCCACAAATTGAACCCTGCACCCGCCGGGCACCCGGGGGTCTCGGGAGACCCCAGCGGTTTAGCTAAAGTGTGCTCCACCCATTGCCACCCCTCCACGTTTCCATGGCGACAGGCAAGTGTTTTTTCTCTCCAAAAAGTCGCTAATGCGTCAAGGAAAAGTCGCTAATGCGTCCAGTGCTATTATTTGTTCAAAGGCCGGAAAATACGCCAGTCGGCAGGCAGGCAGGCAGGCAGGCAGGCAGGCAGGCAGGCAGACGCCGTCTCTGTTGATTTCTCTTGAAACAAGATATCGGGCTCTGCCAGAAGCAAAGCCCCTCCAAAAATACGTTGAACTCGTAAGTGTTCCTCTCCACGGAAGTCTTTAGTAAAAGGCGAAAGGCTTGTGCGTAATGAAGAGAAACCAGAGTCGTATGGAAGTCAGAGGTCGGGGCCCGAGACGCACTCTGTTTACTCAAGGCCGGGTTCTCGCGGGTTGTCCCCGAACCCACTCGCCAAGTTTTCGGGGGCTGTGGGGAAAAAGTCACAGACAAACACACAGACAGACACAGACCCACTATCCTGGTGAAGTATTTGTTCTTTTTTTGGTGAAAAACAGACAGACAGACAGACAGACAGACAGACAGACAGACAGACAGACAGACACTATCCTGGTGAATGCCAAACCCAATAAAACAAATCTTTTTTTTTTTTTTTTTTTTTTTTTTTTTTAGAAAAATGGAGGGAAAACGCTGGACCGCACGAAAAGCGCTTCGCCCTTCTTTCAGTTTGGATTTTTTTTTTTCTTTTTCTTTTTTTTTACCTCTCTTCTTCTGCTGGCTGTTTTACCTACCTCCGTGTAGTTGTTTTCATTGACAATGGGAGGAAAGTGTTGCACCGTTCCCGGAGGTACTGCAATACCGGGTCGATGCGTGGAGCGGACGGAGCAAGCCCCATTTCCGACTCCCTGTTCGAAAAATCCATTTAATATGTAGTCCCCCAATGGGGGACGTATCAGATATTAAACTGATAAGAACAGATACTACACTTGATCTTAGCCAAAAGGCCGAGAAGCGATAACCCACAAATTGAACCCTGCACCCGCCGGGCACCCGGGGGTCTCGGGAGACCCCAGCGGTTTAGCTAAAGTGTGCTCCACCCATTGCCACCCCTCCACGTTTCCATGGCGACAGGCAAGTGTTTTTTCTCTCCAAAAAGTCGCTAATGCGTCAAGGAAAAGTCGCTAATGCGTCCAGTGCTATTATTTGTTCAAAGGCCGGAAAATACGCCAGTCGGCAGGCAGGCAGGCAGGCAGGCAGGCAGGCAGGCAGGCAGGCAGACGCCGTCTCTGTTGATTTCTCTTGAAACAAGATATCGGGCTCTGCCAGAAGCAAAGCCCCTCCAAAAATACGTTGAACTCGTAAGTGTTCCTCTCCACGGAAGTCTTTAGTAAAAGGCGAAAGGCTTGTGCGTAATGAAGAGAAACCAGAGTCGTATGGAAGTCAGAGGTCGGGGCCCGAGACGCACTCTGTTTACTCAAGGCCGGGTTCTCGCGGGTTGTCCCCGAACCCACTCGCCAAGTTTTCGGGGGCTGTGGGGAAAAAGTCACAGACAAACACACAGACAGACACAGACCCACTATCCTGGTGAAGTATTTGTTCTTTTTTTGGTGAAAAACAGACAGACAGACAGACAGACAGACAGACAGACAGACAGACAGACAGACAGACAGACACTATCCTGGTGAATGCCAAACCCAATAAAACAAATCTTTTTTTTTTTTTTTTTTTTTTTTTTTTTAAGAAAAATGGAGGGAAAACGCTGGACCGCACGAAAAGCGCTTCGCCCTTCTTTCAGTTTGGATTTTTTTTTTTCTTTTTCTTTTTTTTTACCTCTCTTCTTCTGCTGGCTGTTTTACCTACCTCCGTGTAGTTGTTTTCATTGACAATGGGAGGAAAGTGTTGCACCGTTCCCGGAGGTACTGCAATACCGGGTCGATGCGTGGAGCGGACGGAGCAAGCCCCATTTCCGACTCCCTGTTCGAAAAATCCATTTAATATGTAGTCCCCCAATGGGGGACGTATCAGATATTAAACTGATAAGAACAGATACTACACTTGATCTTAGCCAAAAGGCCGAGAAGCGATAACCCACAAATTGAACCCTGCACCCGCCGGGCACCCGGGGGTCTCGGGAGACCCCAGCGGTTTAGCTAAAGTGTGCTCCACCCATTGCCACCCCTCCACGTTTCCATGGCGACAGGCAAGTGTTTTTTCTCTCCAAAAAGTCGCTAATGCGTCAAGGAAAAGTCGCTAATGCGTCCAGTGCTATTATTTGTTCAAAGGCCGGAAAATACGCCAGTCGGCAGGCAGGCAGGCAGGCAGGCAGGCAGGCAGGCAGGCAGACGCCGTCTCTGTTGATTTCTCTTGAAACAAGATATCGGGCTCTGCCAGAAGCAAAGCCCCTCCAAAAATACGTTGAACTCGTAAGTGTTCCTCTCCACGGAAGTCTTTAGTAAAAGGCGAAAGGCTTGTGCGTAATGAAGAGAAACCAGAGTCGTATGGAAGTCAGAGGTCGGGGCCCGAGACGCACTCTGTTTACTCAAGGCCGGGTTCTCGCGGGTTGTCCCCGAACCCACTCGCCAAGTTTTCGGGGGCTGTGGGGAAAAAGTCACAGACAAACACACAGACAGACACAGACCCACTATCCTGGTGAAGTATTTGTTCTTTTTTTGGTGAAAAACAGACAGACAGACAGACAGACAGACAGACAGACAGACAGACAGACAGACAGACAGACAGACACTATCCTGGTGAATGCCAAACCCAATAAAACAAATCTTTTTTTTTTTTTTTTTTTTTTTTTTAAGAAAAATGGAGGGAAAACGCTGGACCGCACGAAAAGCGCTTCGCCCTTCTTTCAGTTTGGATTTTTTTTTTTCTTTTTCTTTTTTTTTACCTCTCTTCTTCTGCTGGCTGTTTTACCTACCTCCGTGTAGTTGTTTTCATTGACAATGGGAGGAAAGTGTTGCACCGTTCCCGGAGGTACTGCAATACCGGGTCGATGCGTGGAGCGGACGGAGCAAGCCCCATTTCCGACTCCCTGTTCGAAAAATCCATTTAATATGTAGTCCCCCAATGGGGGACGTATCAGATATTAAACTGATAAGAACAGATACTACACTTGATCTTAGCCAAAAGGCCGAGAAGCGATAACCCACAAATTGAACCCTGCACCCGCCGGGCACCCGGGGGTCTCGGGAGACCCCAGCGGTTTAGCTAAAGTGTGCTCCACCCATTGCCACCCCTCCACGTTTCCATGGCGACAGGCAAGTGTTTTTTCTCTCCAAAAAGTCGCTAATGCGTCAAGGAAAAGTCGCTAATGCGTCCAGTGCTATTATTTGTTCAAAGGCCGGAAAATACGCCAGTCGGCAGGCAGGCAGGCAGGCAGGCAGGCAGGCAGGCAGGCAGGCAGACGCCGTCTCTGTTGATTTCTCTTGAAACAAGATATCGGGCTCTGCCAGAAGCAAAGCCCCTCCAAAAATACGTTGAACTCGTAAGTGTTCCTCTCCACGGAAGTCTTTAGTAAAAGGCGAAAGGCTTGTGCGTAATGAAGAGAAACCAGAGTCGTATGGAAGTCAGAGGTCGGGGCCCGAGACGCACTCTGTTTACTCAAGGCCGGGTTCTCGCGGGTTGTCCCCGAACCCACTCGCCAAGTTTTCGGGGGCTGTGGGGAAAAAGTCACAGACAAACACACAGACAGACACAGACCCACTATCCTGGTGAAGTATTTGTTCTTTTTTTGGTGAAAAACAGACAGACAGACAGACAGACAGACAGACAGACAGACAGACAGACAGACAGACAGACACTATCCTGGTGAATGCCAAACCCAATAAAACAAATCTTTTTTTTTTTTTTTTTTTTTTTTTTTTTAAGAAAAATGGAGGGAAAACGCTGGACCGCACGAAAAGCGCTTCGCCCTTCTTTCAGTTTGGATTTTTTTTTTTCTTTTTCTTTTTTTTTACCTCTCTTCTTCTGCTGGCTGTTTTACCTACCTCCGTGTAGTTGTTTTCATTGACAATGGGAGGAAAGTGTTGCACCGTTCCCGGAGGTACTGCAATACCGGGTCGATGCGTGGAGCGGACGGAGCAAGCCCCATTTCCGACTCCCTGTTCGAAAAATCCATTTAATATGTAGTCCCCCAATGGGGGACGTATCAGATATTAAACTGATAAGAACAGATACTACACTTGATCTTAGCCAAAAGGCCGAGAAGCGATAACCCACAAATTGAACCCTGCACCCGCCGGGCACCCGGGGGTCTCGGGAGACCCCAGCGGTTTAGCTAAAGTGTGCTCCACCCATTGCCACCCCTCCACGTTTCCATGGCGACAGGCAAGTGTTTTTTCTCTCCAAAAAGTCGCTAATGCGTCAAGGAAAAGTCGCTAATGCGTCCAGTGCTATTATTTGTTCAAAGGCCGGAAAATACGCCAGTCGGCAGGCAGGCAGGCAGGCAGGCAGGCAGGCAGGCAGGCAGACGCCGTCTCTGTTGATTTCTCTTGAAACAAGATATCGGGCTCTGCCAGAAGCAAAGCCCCTCCAAAAATACGTTGAACTCGTAAGTGTTCCTCTCCACGGAAGTCTTTAGTAAAAGGCGAAAGGCTTGTGCGTAATGAAGAGAAACCAGAGTCGTATGGAAGTCAGAGGTCGGGGCCCGAGACGCACTCTGTTTACTCAAGGCCGGGTTCTCGCGGGTTGTCCCCGAACCCACTCGCCAAGTTTTCGGGGGCTGTGGGGAAAAAGTCACAGACAAACACACAGACAGACACAGACCCACTATCCTGGTGAAGTATTTGTTCTTTTTTTGGTGAAAAACAGACAGACAGACAGACAGACAGACAGACAGACAGACAGACAGACAGACAGACAGACAGACACTATCCTGGTGAATGCCAAACCCAATAAAACAAATCTTTTTTTTTTTTTTTTTTTTTTTTTTTTTAGAAAAATGGAGGGAAAACGCTGGACCGCACGAAAAGCGCTTCGCCCTTCTTTCAGTTTGGATTTTTTTTTTTCTTTTTCTTTTTTTTTACCTCTCTTCTTCTGCTGGCTGTTTTACCTACCTCCGTGTAGTTGTTTTCATTGACAATGGGAGGAAAGTGTTGCACCGTTCCCGGAGGTACTGCAATACCGGGTCGATGCGTGGAGCGGACGGAGCAAGCCCCATTTCCGACTCCCTGTTCGAAAAATCCATTTAATATGTAGTCCCCCAATGGGGGACGTATCAGATATTAAACTGATAAGAACAGATACTACACTTGATCTTAGCCAAAAGGCCGAGAAGCGATAACCCACAAATTGAACCCTGCACCCGCCGGGCACCCGGGGGTCTCGGGAGACCCCAGCGGTTTAGCTAAAGTGTGCTCCACCCATTGCCACCCCTCCACGTTTCCATGGCGACAGGCAAGTGTTTTTTCTCTCCAAAAAGTCGCTAATGCGTCAAGGAAAAGTCGCTAATGCGTCCAGTGCTATTATTTGTTCAAAGGCCGGAAAATACGCCAGTCGGCAGGCAGGCAGGCAGGCAGGCAGGCAGGCAGGCAGGCAGGCAGACGCCGTCTCTGTTGATTTCTCTTGAAACAAGATATCGGGCTCTGCCAGAAGCAAAGCCCCTCCAAAAATACGTTGAACTCGTAAGTGTTCCTCTCCACGGAAGTCTTTAGTAAAAGGCGAAAGGCTTGTGCGTAATGAAGAGAAACCAGAGTCGTATGGAAGTCAGAGGTCGGGGCCCGAGACGCACTCTGTTTACTCAAGGCCGGGTTCTCGCGGGTTGTCCCCGAACCCACTCGCCAAGTTTTCGGGGGCTGTGGGGAAAAAGTCACAGACAAACACACAGACAGACACAGACCCACTATCCTGGTGAAGTATTTGTTCTTTTTTTGGTGAAAAACAGACAGACAGACAGACAGACAGACAGACAGACAGACAGACAGACAGACAGACAGACACTATCCTGGTGAATGCCAAACCCAATAAAACAAATCTTTTTTTTTTTTTTTTTTTTTTTTTTTTTTAGAAAAATGGAGGGAAAACGCTGGACCGCACGAAAAGCGCTTCGCCCTTCTTTCAGTTTGGATTTTTTTTTTTCTTTTTCTTTTTTTTTACCTCTCTTCTTCTGCTGGCTGTTTTACCTACCTCCGTGTAGTTGTTTTCATTGACAATGGGAGGAAAGTGTTGCACCGTTCCCGGAGGTACTGCAATACCGGGTCGATGCGTGGAGCGGACGGAGCAAGCCCCATTTCCGACTCCCTGTTCGAAAAATCCATTTAATATGTAGTCCCCCAATGGGGGACGTATCAGATATTAAACTGATAAGAACAGATACTACACTTGATCTTAGCCAAAAGGCCGAGAAGCGATAACCCACAAATTGAACCCTGCACCCGCCGGGCACCCGGGGGTCTCGGGAGACCCCAGCGGTTTAGCTAAAGTGTGCTCCACCCATTGCCACCCCTCCACGTTTCCATGGCGACAGGCAAGTGTTTTTTCTCTCCAAAAAGTCGCTAATGCGTCAAGGAAAAGTCGCTAATGCGTCCAGTGCTATTATTTGTTCAAAGGCCGGAAAATACGCCAGTCGGCAGGCAGGCAGGCAGGCAGGCAGGCAGGCAGGCAGGCAGGCAGACGCCGTCTCTGTTGATTTCTCTTGAAACAAGATATCGGGCTCTGCCAGAAGCAAAGCCCCTCCAAAAATACGTTGAACTCGTAAGTGTTCCTCTCCACGGAAGTCTTTAGTAAAAGGCGAAAGGCTTGTGCGTAATGAAGAGAAACCAGAGTCGTATGGAAGTCAGAGGTCGGGGCCCGAGACGCACTCTGTTTACTCAAGGCCGGGTTCTCGCGGGTTGTCCCCGAACCCACTCGCCAAGTTTTCGGGGGCTGTGGGGAAAAAGTCACAGACAAACACACAGACAGACACAGACCCACTATCCTGGTGAAGTATTTGTTCTTTTTTTGGTGAAAAACAGACAGACAGACAGACAGACAGACAGACAGACAGACAGACAGACAGACAGACAGACACTATCCTGGTGAATGCCAAACCCAATAAAACAAATCTTTTTTTTTTTTTTTTTTTTTTTTTTTTAAGAAAAATGGAGGGAAAACGCTGGACCGCACGAAAAGCGCTTCGCCCTTCTTTCAGTTTGGATTTTTTTTTTTCTTTTTCTTTTTTTTTACCTCTCTTCTTCTGCTGGCTGTTTTACCTACCTCCGTGTAGTTGTTTTCATTGACAATGGGAGGAAAGTGTTGCACCGTTCCCGGAGGTACTGCAATACCGGGTCGATGCGTGGAGCGGACGGAGCAAGCCCCATTTCCGACTCCCTGTTCGAAAAATCCATTTAATATGTAGTCCCCCAATGGGGGACGTATCAGATATTAAACTGATAAGAACAGATACTACACTTGATCTTAGCCAAAAGGCCGAGAAGCGATAACCCACAAATTGAACCCTGCACCCGCCGGGCACCCGGGGGTCTCGGGAGACCCCAGCGGTTTAGCTAAAGTGTGCTCCACCCATTGCCACCCCTCCACGTTTCCATGGCGACAGGCAAGTGTTTTTTCTCTCCAAAAAGTCGCTAATGCGTCAAGGAAAAGTCGCTAATGCGTCCAGTGCTATTATTTGTTCAAAGGCCGGAAAATACGCCAGTCGGCAGGCAGGCAGGCAGGCAGGCAGGCAGGCAGGCAGGCAGACGCCGTCTCTGTTGATTTCTCTTGAAACAAGATATCGGGCTCTGCCAGAAGCAAAGCCCCTCCAAAAATACGTTGAACTCGTAAGTGTTCCTCTCCACGGAAGTCTTTAGTAAAAGGCGAAAGGCTTGTGCGTAATGAAGAGAAACCAGAGTCGTATGGAAGTCAGAGGTCGGGGCCCGAGACGCACTCTGTTTACTCAAGGCCGGGTTCTCGCGGGTTGTCCCCGAACCCACTCGCCAAGTTTTCGGGGGCTGTGGGGAAAAAGTCACAGACAAACACACAGACAGACACAGACCCACTATCCTGGTGAAGTATTTGTTCTTTTTTTGGTGAAACAGACAGACAGACAGACAGACAGACAGACAGACAGACAGACAGACAGACAGACAGACACTATCCTGGTGAATGCCAAACCCAATAAAACAAATCTTTTTTTTTTTTTTTTTTTTTTTTTTTTTAAGAAAAATGGAGGGAAAACGCTGGACCGCACGAAAAGCGCTTCGCCCTTCTTTCAGTTTGGATTTTTTTTTTTCTTTTTCTTTTTTTTTACCTCTCTTCTTCTGCTGGCTGTTTTACCTACCTCCGTGTAGTTGTTTTCATTGACAATGGGAGGAAAGTGTTGCACCGTTCCCGGAGGTACTGCAATACCGGGTCGATGCGTGGAGCGGACGGAGCAAGCCCCATTTCCGACTCCCTGTTCGAAAAATCCATTTAATATGTAGTCCCCCAATGGGGGACGTATCAGATATTAAACTGATAAGAACAGATACTACACTTGATCTTAGCCAAAAGGCCGAGAAGCGATAACCCACAAATTGAACCCTGCACCCGCCGGGCACCCGGGGGTCTCGGGAGACCCCAGCGGTTTAGCTAAAGTGTGCTCCACCCATTGCCACCCCTCCACGTTTCCATGGCGACAGGCAAGTGTTTTTTCTCTCCAAAAAGTCGCTAATGCGTCAAGGAAAAGTCGCTAATGCGTCCAGTGCTATTATTTGTTCAAAGGCCGGAAAATACGCCAGTCGGCAGGCAGGCAGGCAGGCAGGCAGGCAGGCAGGCAGGCAGACGCCGTCTCTGTTGATTTCTCTTGAAACAAGATATCGGGCTCTGCCAGAAGCAAAGCCCCTCCAAAAATACGTTGAACTCGTAAGTGTTCCTCTCCACGGAAGTCTTTAGTAAAAGGCGAAAGGCTTGTGCGTAATGAAGAGAAACCAGAGTCGTATGGAAGTCAGAGGTCGGGGCCCGAGACGCACTCTGTTTACTCAAGGCCGGGTTCTCGCGGGTTGTCCCCGAACCCACTCGCCAAGTTTTCGGGGGCTGTGGGGAAAAAGTCACAGACAAACACACAGACAGACACAGACCCACTATCCTGGTGAAGTATTTGTTCTTTTTTTGGTGAAAAACAGACAGACAGACAGACAGACAGACAGACAGACAGACAGACAGACAGACAGACAGACACTATCCTGGTGAATGCCAAACCCAATAAAACAAATCTTTTTTTTTTTTTTTTTTTTTTTTTTTTTAGAAAAATGGAGGGAAAACGCTGGACCGCACGAAAAGCGCTTCGCCCTTCTTTCAGTTTGGATTTTTTTTTTTCTTTTTCTTTTTTTTTACCTCTCTTCTTCTGCTGGCTGTTTTACCTACCTCCGTGTAGTTGTTTTCATTGACAATGGGAGGAAAGTGTTGCACCGTTCCCGGAGGTACTGCAATACCGGGTCGATGCGTGGAGCGGACGGAGCAAGCCCCATTTCCGACTCCCTGTTCGAAAAATCCATTTAATATGTAGTCCCCCAATGGGGGACGTATCAGATATTAAACTGATAAGAACAGATACTACACTTGATCTTAGCCAAAAGGCCGAGAAGCGATAACCCACAAATTGAACCCTGCACCCGCCGGGCACCCGGGGGTCTCGGGAGACCCCAGCGGTTTAGCTAAAGTGTGCTCCACCCATTGCCACCCCTCCACGTTTCCATGGCGACAGGCAAGTGTTTTTTCTCTCCAAAAAGTCGCTAATGCGTCAAGGAAAAGTCGCTAATGCGTCCAGTGCTATTATTTGTTCAAAGGCCGGAAAATACGCCAGTCGGCAGGCAGGCAGGCAGGCAGGCAGGCAGGCAGGCAGGCAGACGCCGTCTCTGTTGATTTCTCTTGAAACAAGATATCGGGCTCTGCCAGAAGCAAAGCCCCTCCAAAAATACGTTGAACTCGTAAGTGTTCCTCTCCACGGAAGTCTTTAGTAAAAGGCGAAAGGCTTGTGCGTAATGAAGAGAAACCAGAGTCGTATGGAAGTCAGAGGTCGGGGCCCGAGACGCACTCTGTTTACTCAAGGCCGGGTTCTCGCGGGTTGTCCCCGAACCCACTCGCCAAGTTTTCGGGGGCTGTGGGGAAAAAGTCACAGACAAACACACAGACAGACACAGACCCACTATCCTGGTGAAGTATTTGTTCTTTTTTTGGTGAAAAACAGACAGACAGACAGACAGACAGACAGACAGACAGACAGACAGACAGACAGACAGACACTATCCTGGTGAATGCCAAACCCAATAAAACAAATCTTTTTTTTTTTTTTTTTTTTTTTTTTTTTAGAAAAATGGAGGGAAAACGCTGGACCGCACGAAAAGCGCTTCGCCCTTCTTTCAGTTTGGATTTTTTTTTTTCTTTTTCTTTTTTTTTACCTCTCTTCTTCTGCTGGCTGTTTTACCTACCTCCGTGTAGTTGTTTTCATTGACAATGGGAGGAAAGTGTTGCACCGTTCCCGGAGGTACTGCAATACCGGGTCGATGCGTGGAGCGGACGGAGCAAGCCCCATTTCCGACTCCCTGTTCGAAAAATCCATTTAATATGTAGTCCCCCAATGGGGGACGTATCAGATATTAAACTGATAAGAACAGATACTACACTTGATCTTAGCCAAAAGGCCGAGAAGCGATAACCCACAAATTGAACCCTGCACCCGCCGGGCACCCGGGGGTCTCGGGAGACCCCAGCGGTTTAGCTAAAGTGTGCTCCACCCATTGCCACCCCTCCACGTTTCCATGGCGACAGGCAAGTGTTTTTTCTCTCCAAAAAGTCGCTAATGCGTCAAGGAAAAGTCGCTAATGCGTCCAGTGCTATTATTTGTTCAAAGGCCGGAAAATACGCCAGTCGGCAGGCAGGCAGGCAGGCAGGCAGGCAGGCAGGCAGACGCCGTCTCTGTTGATTTCTCTTGAAACAAGATATCGGGCTCTGCCAGAAGCAAAGCCCCTCCAAAAATACGTTGAACTCGTAAGTGTTCCTCTCCACGGAAGTCTTTAGTAAAAGGCGAAAGGCTTGTGCGTAATGAAGAGAAACCAGAGTCGTATGGAAGTCAGAGGTCGGGGCCCGAGACGCACTCTGTTTACTCAAGGCCGGGTTCTCGCGGGTTGTCCCCGAACCCACTCGCCAAGTTTTCGGGGGCTGTGGGGAAAAAGTCACAGACAAACACACAGACAGACACAGACCCACTATCCTGGTGAAGTATTTGTTCTTTTTTTGGTGAAAAACAGACAGACAGACAGACAGACAGACAGACAGACAGACAGACAGACAGACAGACAGACACTATCCTGGTGAATGCCAAACCCAATAAAACAAATCTTTTTTTTTTTTTTTTTTTTTTTTTTTTAAGAAAAATGGAGGGAAAACGCTGGACCGCACGAAAAGCGCTTCGCCCTTCTTTCAGTTTGGATTTTTTTTTTTCTTTTTCTTTTTTTTTACCTCTCTTCTTCTGCTGGCTGTTTTACCTACCTCCGTGTAGTTGTTTTCATTGACAATGGGAGGAAAGTGTTGCACCGTTCCCGGAGGTACTGCAATACCGGGTCGATGCGTGGAGCGGACGGAGCAAGCCCCATTTCCGACTCCCTGTTCGAAAAATCCATTTAATATGTAGTCCCCCAATGGGGGACGTATCAGATATTAAACTGATAAGAACAGATACTACACTTGATCTTAGCCAAAAGGCCGAGAAGCGATAACCCACAAATTGAACCCTGCACCCGCCGGGCACCCGGGGGTCTCGGGAGACCCCAGCGGTTTAGCTAAAGTGTGCTCCACCCATTGCCACCCCTCCACGTTTCCATGGCGACAGGCAAGTGTTTTTTCTCTCCAAAAAGTCGCTAATGCGTCAAGGAAAAGTCGCTAATGCGTCCAGTGCTATTATTTGTTCAAAGGCCGGAAAATACGCCAGTCGGCAGGCAGGCAGGCAGGCAGGCAGGCAGGCAGGCAGGCAGACGCCGTCTCTGTTGATTTCTCTTGAAACAAGATATCGGGCTCTGCCAGAAGCAAAGCCCCTCCAAAAATACGTTGAACTCGTAAGTGTTCCTCTCCACGGAAGTCTTTAGTAAAAGGCGAAAGGCTTGTGCGTAATGAAGAGAAACCAGAGTCGTATGGAAGTCAGAGGTCGGGGCCCGAGACGCACTCTGTTTACTCAAGGCCGGGTTCTCGCGGGTTGTCCCCGAACCCACTCGCCAAGTTTTCGGGGGCTGTGGGGAAAAAGTCACAGACAAACACACAGACAGACACAGACCCACTATCCTGGTGAAGTATTTGTTCTTTTTTTGGTGAAAAACAGACAGACAGACAGACAGACAGACAGACAGACAGACAGACAGACAGACAGACAGACACTATCCTGGTGAATGCCAAACCCAATAAAACAAATCTTTTTTTTTTTTTTTTTTTTTTTTTTTTTAGAAAAATGGAGGGAAAACGCTGGACCGCACGAAAAGCGCTTCGCCCTTCTTTCAGTTTGGATTTTTTTTTTTCTTTTTCTTTTTTTTTACCTCTCTTCTTCTGCTGGCTGTTTTACCTACCTCCGTGTAGTTGTTTTCATTGACAATGGGAGGAAAGTGTTGCACCGTTCCCGGAGGTACTGCAATACCGGGTCGATGCGTGGAGCGGACGGAGCAAGCCCCATTTCCGACTCCCTGTTCGAAAAATCCATTTAATATGTAGTCCCCCAATGGGGGACGTATCAGATATTAAACTGATAAGAACAGATACTACACTTGATCTTAGCCAAAAGGCCGAGAAGCGATAACCCACAAATTGAACCCTGCACCCGCCGGGCACCCGGGGGTCTCGGGAGACCCCAGCGGTTTAGCTAAAGTGTGCTCCACCCATTGCCACCCCTCCACGTTTCCATGGCGACAGGCAAGTGTTTTTTCTCTCCAAAAAGTCGCTAATGCGTCAAGGAAAAGTCGCTAATGCGTCCAGTGCTATTATTTGTTCAAAGGCCGGAAAATACGCCAGTCGGCAGGCAGGCAGGCAGGCAGGCAGGCAGGCAGGCAGGCAGACGCCGTCTCTGTTGATTTCTCTTGAAACAAGATATCGGGCTCTGCCAGAAGCAAAGCCCCTCCAAAAATACGTTGAACTCGTAAGTGTTCCTCTCCACGGAAGTCTTTAGTAAAAGGCGAAAGGCTTGTGCGTAATGAAGAGAAACCAGAGTCGTATGGAAGTCAGAGGTCGGGGCCCGAGACGCACTCTGTTTACTCAAGGCCGGGTTCTCGCGGGTTGTCCCCGAACCCACTCGCCAAGTTTTCGGGGGCTGTGGGGAAAAAGTCACAGACAAACACACAGACAGACACAGACCCACTATCCTGGTGAAGTATTTGTTCTTTTTTTGGTGAAAACAGACAGACAGACAGACAGACAGACAGACAGACAGACAGACAGACAGACAGACAGACACTATCCTGGTGAATGCCAAACCCAATAAAACAAATCTTTTTTTTTTTTTTTTTTTTTTTTTTTTTAGAAAAATGGAGGGAAAACGCTGGACCGCACGAAAAGCGCTTCGCCCTTCTTTCAGTTTGGATTTTTTTTTTTCTTTTTCTTTTTTTTTACCTCTCTTCTTCTGCTGGCTGTTTTACCTACCTCCGTGTAGTTGTTTTCATTGACAATGGGAGGAAAGTGTTGCACCGTTCCCGGAGGTACTGCAATACCGGGTCGATGCGTGGAGCGGACGGAGCAAGCCCCATTTCCGACTCCCTGTTCGAAAAATAAAAATCCATTTAATATGTAGTCCCCCAATGGGGGACGTATCAGATATTAAACTGATAAGAACAGATACTACACTTGATCTTAGCCAAAAGGCCGAGAAGCGATAACCCACAAATTGAACCCTGCACCCGCCGGGCACCCGGGGGTCTCGGGAGACCCCAGCGGTTTAGCTAAAGTGTGCTCCACCCATTGCCACCCCTCCACGTTTCCATGGCGACAGGCAAGTGTTTTTTCTCTCCAAAAAGTCGCTAATGCGTCAAGGAAAAGTCGCTAATGCGTCCAGTGCTATTATTTGTTCAAAGGCCGGAAAATACGCCAGTCGGCAGGCAGGCAGGCAGGCAGGCAGGCAGGCAGGCAGGCAGACGCCGTCTCTGTTGATTTCTCTTGAAACAAGATATCGGGCTCTGCCAGAAGCAAAGCCCCTCCAAAAATACGTTGAACTCGTAAGTGTTCCTCTCCACGGAAGTCTTTAGTAAAAGGCGAAAGGCTTGTGCGTAATGAAGAGAAACCAGAGTCGTATGGAAGTCAGAGGTCGGGGCCCGAGACGCACTCTGTTTACTCAAGGCCGGGTTCTCGCGGGTTGTCCCCGAACCCACTCGCCAAGTTTTCGGGGGCTGTGGGGAAAAAGTCACAGACAAACACACAGACAGACACAGACCCACTATCCTGGTGAAGTATTTGTTCTTTTTTTGGTGAAAAACAGACAGACAGACAGACAGACAGACAGACAGACAGACAGACAGACAGACAGACAGACACTATCCTGGTGAATGCCAAACCCAATAAAACAAATCTTTTTTTTTTTTTTTTTTTTTTTTTTTTTTAGAAAAATGGAGGGAAAACGCTGGACCGCACGAAAAGCGCTTCGCCCTTCTTTCAGTTTGGATTTTTTTTTTTCTTTTTCTTTTTTTTTACCTCTCTTCTTCTGCTGGCTGTTTTACCTACCTCCGTGTAGTTGTTTTCATTGACAATGGGAGGAAAGTGTTGCACCGTTCCCGGAGGTACTGCAATACCGGGTCGATGCGTGGAGCGGACGGAGCAAGCCCCATTTCCGACTCCCTGTTCGAAAAATCCATTTAATATGTAGTCCCCCAATGGGGGACGTATCAGATATTAAACTGATAAGAACAGATACTACACTTGATCTTAGCCAAAAGGCCGAGAAGCGATAACCCACAAATTGAACCCTGCACCCGCCGGGCACCCGGGGGTCTCGGGAGACCCCAGCGGTTTAGCTAAAGTGTGCTCCACCCATTGCCACCCCTCCACGTTTCCATGGCGACAGGCAAGTGTTTTTTCTCTCCAAAAAGTCGCTAATGCGTCAAGGAAAAGTCGCTAATGCGTCCAGTGCTATTATTTGTTCAAAGGCCGGAAAATACGCCAGTCGGCAGGCAGGCAGGCAGGCAGGCAGGCAGGCAGGCAGGCAGGCAGACGCCGTCTCTGTTGATTTCTCTTGAAACAAGATATCGGGCTCTGCCAGAAGCAAAGCCCCTCCAAAAATACGTTGAACTCGTAAGTGTTCCTCTCCACGGAAGTCTTTAGTAAAAGGCGAAAGGCTTGTGCGTAATGAAGAGAAACCAGAGTCGTATGGAAGTCAGAGGTCGGGGCCCGAGACGCACTCTGTTTACTCAAGGCCGGGTTCTCGCGGGTTGTCCCCGAACCCACTCGCCAAGTTTTCGGGGGCTGTGGGGAAAAAGTCACAGACAAACACACAGACAGACACAGACCCACTATCCTGGTGAAGTATTTGTTCTTTTTTTGGTGAAAAACAGACAGACAGACAGACAGACAGACAGACAGACAGACAGACAGACAGACAGACAGACACTATCCTGGTGAATGCCAAACCCAATAAAACAAATCTTTTTTTTTTTTTTTTTTTTTTTTTTTTTAGAAAAATGGAGGGAAAACGCTGGACCGCACGAAAAGCGCTTCGCCCTTCTTTCAGTTTGGATTTTTTTTTTTCTTTTTCTTTTTTTTTACCTCTCTTCTTCTGCTGGCTGTTTTACCTACCTCCGTGTAGTTGTTTTCATTGACAATGGGAGGAAAGTGTTGCACCGTTCCCGGAGGTACTGCAATACCGGGTCGATGCGTGGAGCGGACGGAGCAAGCCCCATTTCCGACTCCCTGTTCGAAAAATCCATTTAATATGTAGTCCCCCAATGGGGGACGTATCAGATATTAAACTGATAAGAACAGATACTACACTTGATCTTAGCCAAAAGGCCGAGAAGCGATAACCCACAAATTGAACCCTGCACCCGCCGGGCACCCGGGGGTCTCGGGAGACCCCAGCGGTTTAGCTAAAGTGTGCTCCACCCATTGCCACCCCTCCACGTTTCCATGGCGACAGGCAAGTGTTTTTTCTCTCCAAAAAGTCGCTAATGCGTCAAGGAAAAGTCGCTAATGCGTCCAGTGCTATTATTTGTTCAAAGGCCGGAAAATACGCCAGTCGGCAGGCAGGCAGGCAGGCAGGCAGGCAGGCAGGCAGGCAGACGCCGTCTCTGTTGATTTCTCTTGAAACAAGATATCGGGCTCTGCCAGAAGCAAAGCCCCTCCAAAAATACGTTGAACTCGTAAGTGTTCCTCTCCACGGAAGTCTTTAGTAAAAGGCGAAAGGCTTGTGCGTAATGAAGAGAAACCAGAGTCGTATGGAAGTCAGAGGTCGGGGCCCGAGACGCACTCTGTTTACTCAAGGCCGGGTTCTCGCGGGTTGTCCCCGAACCCACTCGCCAAGTTTTCGGGGGCTGTGGGGAAAAAGTCACAGACAAACACACAGACAGACACAGACCCACTATCCTGGTGAAGTATTTGTTCTTTTTTTGGTGAAAAACAGACAGACAGACAGACAGACAGACAGACAGACAGACAGACAGACAGACAGACAGACACTATCCTGGTGAATGCCAAACCCAATAAAACAAATCTTTTTTTTTTTTTTTTTTTTTTTTTTTTTAGAAAAATGGAGGGAAAACGCTGGACCGCACGAAAAGCGCTTCGCCCTTCTTTCAGTTTGGATTTTTTTTTTTCTTTTTCTTTTTTTTTACCTCTCTTCTTCTGCTGGCTGTTTTACCTACCTCCGTGTAGTTGTTTTCATTGACAATGGGAGGAAAGTGTTGCACCGTTCCCGGAGGTACTGCAATACCGGGTCGATGCGTGGAGCGGACGGAGCAAGCCCCATTTCCGACTCCCTGTTCGAAAAATCCATTTAATATGTAGTCCCCCAATGGGGGACGTATCAGATATTAAACTGATAAGAACAGATACTACACTTGATCTTAGCCAAAAGGCCGAGAAGCGATAACCCACAAATTGAACCCTGCACCCGCCGGGCACCCGGGGGTCTCGGGAGACCCCAGCGGTTTAGCTAAAGTGTGCTCCACCCATTGCCACCCCTCCACGTTTCCATGGCGACAGGCAAGTGTTTTTTCTCTCCAAAAAGTCGCTAATGCGTCAAGGAAAAGTCGCTAATGCGTCCAGTGCTATTATTTGTTCAAAGGCCGGAAAATACGCCAGTCGGCAGGCAGGCAGGCAGGCAGGCAGGCAGGCAGGCAGGCAGGCAGACGCCGTCTCTGTTGATTTCTCTTGAAACAAGATATCGGGCTCTGCCAGAAGCAAAGCCCCTCCAAAAATACGTTGAACTCGTAAGTGTTCCTCTCCACGGAAGTCTTTAGTAAAAGGCGAAAGGCTTGTGCGTAATGAAGAGAAACCAGAGTCGTATGGAAGTCAGAGGTCGGGGCCCGAGACGCACTCTGTTTACTCAAGGCCGGGTTCTCGCGGGTTGTCCCCGAACCCACTCGCCAAGTTTTCGGGGGCTGTGGGGAAAAAGTCACAGACAAACACACAGACAGACACAGACCCACTATCCTGGTGAAGTATTTGTTCTTTTTTTGGTGAAACAGACAGACAGACAGACAGACAGACAGACAGACAGACAGACAGACAGACAGACAGACAGACACTATCCTGGTGAATGCCAAACCCAATAAAACAAATCTTTTTTTTTTTTTTTTTTTTTTTTTTTTAAGAAAAATGGAGGGAAAACGCTGGACCGCACGAAAAGCGCTTCGCCCTTCTTTCAGTTTGGATTTTTTTTTTTCTTTTTCTTTTTTTTTACCTCTCTTCTTCTGCTGGCTGTTTTACCTACCTCCGTGTAGTTGTTTTCATTGACAATGGGAGGAAAGTGTTGCACCGTTCCCGGAGGTACTGCAATACCGGGTCGATGCGTGGAGCGGACGGAGCAAGCCCCATTTCCGACTCCCTGTTCGAAAAATCCATTTAATATGTAGTCCCCCAATGGGGGACGTATCAGATATTAAACTGATAAGAACAGATACTACACTTGATCTTAGCCAAAAGGCCGAGAAGCGATAACCCACAAATTGAACCCTGCACCCGCCGGGCACCCGGGGGTCTCGGGAGACCCCAGCGGTTTAGCTAAAGTGTGCTCCACCCATTGCCACCCCTCCACGTTTCCATGGCGACAGGCAAGTGTTTTTTCTCTCCAAAAAGTCGCTAATGCGTCAAGGAAAAGTCGCTAATGCGTCCAGTGCTATTATTTGTTCAAAGGCCGGAAAATACGCCAGTCGGCAGGCAGGCAGGCAGGCAGGCAGGCAGGCAGGCAGGCAGGCAGGCAGACGCCGTCTCTGTTGATTTCTCTTGAAACAAGATATCGGGCTCTGCCAGAAGCAAAGCCCCTCCAAAAATACGTTGAACTCGTAAGTGTTCCTCTCCACGGAAGTCTTTAGTAAAAGGCGAAAGGCTTGTGCGTAATGAAGAGAAACCAGAGTCGTATGGAAGTCAGAGGTCGGGGCCCGAGACGCACTCTGTTTACTCAAGGCCGGGTTCTCGCGGGTTGTCCCCGAACCCACTCGCCAAGTTTTCGGGGGCTGTGGGGAAAAAGTCACAGACAAACACACAGACAGACACAGACCCACTATCCTGGTGAAGTATTTGTTCTTTTTTTGGTGAAAAACAGACAGACAGACAGACAGACAGACAGACAGACAGACAGACAGACAGACAGACAGACACTATCCTGGTGAATGCCAAACCCAATAAAACAAATCTTTTTTTTTTTTTTTTTTTTTTTTTTTTTAGAAAAATGGAGGGAAAACGCTGGACCGCACGAAAAGCGCTTCGCCCTTCTTTCAGTTTGGATTTTTTTTTTTCTTTTTCTTTTTTTTTACCTCTCTTCTTCTGCTGGCTGTTTTACCTACCTCCGTGTAGTTGTTTTCATTGACAATGGGAGGAAAGTGTTGCACCGTTCCCGGAGGTACTGCAATACCGGGTCGATGCGTGGAGCGGACGGAGCAAGCCCCATTTCCGACTCCCTGTTCGAAAAATCCATTTAATATGTAGTCCCCCAATGGGGGACGTATCAGATATTAAACTGATAAGAACAGATACTACACTTGATCTTAGCCAAAAGGCCGAGAAGCGATAACCCACAAATTGAACCCTGCACCCGCCGGGCACCCGGGGGTCTCGGGAGACCCCAGCGGTTTAGCTAAAGTGTGCTCCACCCATTGCCACCCCTCCACGTTTCCATGGCGACAGGCAAGTGTTTTTTCTCTCCAAAAAGTCGCTAATGCGTCAAGGAAAAGTCGCTAATGCGTCCAGTGCTATTATTTGTTCAAAGGCCGGAAAATACGCCAGTCGGCAGGCAGGCAGGCAGGCAGGCAGGCAGGCAGGCAGGCAGGCAGACGCCGTCTCTGTTGATTTCTCTTGAAACAAGATATCGGGCTCTGCCAGAAGCAAAGCCCCTCCAAAAATACGTTGAACTCGTAAGTGTTCCTCTCCACGGAAGTCTTTAGTAAAAGGCGAAAGGCTTGTGCGTAATGAAGAGAAACCAGAGTCGTATGGAAGTCAGAGGTCGGGGCCCGAGACGCACTCTGTTTACTCAAGGCCGGGTTCTCGCGGGTTGTCCCCGAACCCACTCGCCAAGTTTTCGGGGGCTGTGGGGAAAAAGTCACAGACAAACACACAGACAGACACAGACCCACTATCCTGGTGAAGTATTTGTTCTTTTTTTGGTGAAAAACAGACAGACAGACAGACAGACAGACAGACAGACAGACAGACAGACAGACAGACAGACACTATCCTGGTGAATGCCAAACCCAATAAAACAAATCTTTTTTTTTTTTTTTTTTTTTTTTTTTTTTAGAAAAATGGAGGGAAAACGCTGGACCGCACGAAAAGCGCTTCGCCCTTCTTTCAGTTTGGATTTTTTTTTTTCTTTTTCTTTTTTTTTACCTCTCTTCTTCTGCTGGCTGTTTTACCTACCTCCGTGTAGTTGTTTTCATTGACAATGGGAGGAAAGTGTTGCACCGTTCCCGGAGGTACTGCAATACCGGGTCGATGCGTGGAGCGGACGGAGCAAGCCCCATTTCCGACTCCCTGTTCGAAAAATCCATTTAATATGTAGTCCCCCAATGGGGGACGTATCAGATATTAAACTGATAAGAACAGATACTACACTTGATCTTAGCCAAAAGGCCGAGAAGCGATAACCCACAAATTGAACCCTGCACCCGCCGGGCACCCGGGGGTCTCGGGAGACCCCAGCGGTTTAGCTAAAGTGTGCTCCACCCATTGCCACCCCTCCACGTTTCCATGGCGACAGGCAAGTGTTTTTTCTCTCCAAAAAGTCGCTAATGCGTCAAGGAAAAGTCGCTAATGCGTCCAGTGCTATTATTTGTTCAAAGGCCGGAAAATACGCCAGTCGGCAGGCAGGCAGGCAGGCAGGCAGGCAGGCAGGCAGGCAGGCAGACGCCGTCTCTGTTGATTTCTCTTGAAACAAGATATCGGGCTCTGCCAGAAGCAAAGCCCCTCCAAAAATACGTTGAACTCGTAAGTGTTCCTCTCCACGGAAGTCTTTAGTAAAAGGCGAAAGGCTTGTGCGTAATGAAGAGAAACCAGAGTCGTATGGAAGTCAGAGGTCGGGGCCCGAGACGCACTCTGTTTACTCAAGGCCGGGTTCTCGCGGGTTGTCCCCGAACCCACTCGCCAAGTTTTCGGGGGCTGTGGGGAAAAAGTCACAGACAAACACACAGACAGACACAGACCCACTATCCTGGTGAAGTATTTGTTCTTTTTTTGGTGAAAAACAGACAGACAGACAGACAGACAGACAGACAGACAGACAGACAGACAGACAGACAGACACTATCCTGGTGAATGCCAAACCCAATAAAACAAATCTTTTTTTTTTTTTTTTTTTTTTTTTTTTAAGAAAAATGGAGGGAAAACGCTGGACCGCACGAAAAGCGCTTCGCCCTTCTTTCAGTTTGGATTTTTTTTTTTCTTTTTCTTTTTTTTTACCTCTCTTCTTCTGCTGGCTGTTTTACCTACCTCCGTGTAGTTGTTTTCATTGACAATGGGAGGAAAGTGTTGCACCGTTCCCGGAGGTACTGCAATACCGGGTCGATGCGTGGAGCGGACGGAGCAAGCCCCATTTCCGACTCCCTGTTCGAAAAATCCATTTAATATGTAGTCCCCCAATGGGGGACGTATCAGATATTAAACTGATAAGAACAGATACTACACTTGATCTTAGCCAAAAGGCCGAGAAGCGATAACCCACAAATTGAACCCTGCACCCGCCGGGCACCCGGGGGTCTCGGGAGACCCCAGCGGTTTAGCTAAAGTGTGCTCCACCCATTGCCACCCCTCCACGTTTCCATGGCGACAGGCAAGTGTTTTTTCTCTCCAAAAAGTCGCTAATGCGTCAAGGAAAAGTCGCTAATGCGTCCAGTGCTATTATTTGTTCAAAGGCCGGAAAATACGCCAGTCGGCAGGCAGGCAGGCAGGCAGGCAGGCAGGCAGGCAGGCAGGCAGACGCCGTCTCTGTTGATTTCTCTTGAAACAAGATATCGGGCTCTGCCAGAAGCAAAGCCCCTCCAAAAATACGTTGAACTCGTAAGTGTTCCTCTCCACGGAAGTCTTTAGTAAAAGGCGAAAGGCTTGTGCGTAATGAAGAGAAACCAGAGTCGTATGGAAGTCAGAGGTCGGGGCCCGAGACGCACTCTGTTTACTCAAGGCCGGGTTCTCGCGGGTTGTCCCCGAACCCACTCGCCAAGTTTTCGGGGGCTGTGGGGAAAAAGTCACAGACAAACACACAGACAGACACAGACCCACTATCCTGGTGAAGTATTTGTTCTTTTTTTGGTGAAAAACAGACAGACAGACAGACAGACAGACAGACAGACAGACAGACAGACAGACAGACAGACACTATCCTGGTGAATGCCAAACCCAATAAAACAAATCTTTTTTTTTTTTTTTTTTTTTTTTTTTTTAAGAAAAATGGAGGGAAAACGCTGGACCGCACGAAAAGCGCTTCGCCCTTCTTTCAGTTTGGATTTTTTTTTTTCTTTTTCTTTTTTTTTACCTCTCTTCTTCTGCTGGCTGTTTTACCTACCTCCGTGTAGTTGTTTTCATTGACAATGGGAGGAAAGTGTTGCACCGTTCCCGGAGGTACTGCAATACCGGGTCGATGCGTGGAGCGGACGGAGCAAGCCCCATTTCCGACTCCCTGTTCGAAAAATCCATTTAATATGTAGTCCCCCAATGGGGGACGTATCAGATATTAAACTGATAAGAACAGATACTACACTTGATCTTAGCCAAAAGGCCGAGAAGCGATAACCCACAAATTGAACCCTGCACCCGCCGGGCACCCGGGGGTCTCGGGAGACCCCAGCGGTTTAGCTAAAGTGTGCTCCACCCATTGCCACCCCTCCACGTTTCCATGGCGACAGGCAAGTGTTTTTTCTCTCCAAAAAGTCGCTAATGCGTCAAGGAAAAGTCGCTAATGCGTCCAGTGCTATTATTTGTTCAAAGGCCGGAAAATACGCCAGTCGGCAGGCAGGCAGGCAGGCAGGCAGGCAGGCAGGCAGGCAGGCAGACGCCGTCTCTGTTGATTTCTCTTGAAACAAGATATCGGGCTCTGCCAGAAGCAAAGCCCCTCCAAAAATACGTTGAACTCGTAAGTGTTCCTCTCCACGGAAGTCTTTAGTAAAAGGCGAAAGGCTTGTGCGTAATGAAGAGAAACCAGAGTCGTATGGAAGTCAGAGGTCGGGGCCCGAGACGCACTCTGTTTACTCAAGGCCGGGTTCTCGCGGGTTGTCCCCGAACCCACTCGCCAAGTTTTCGGGGGCTGTGGGGAAAAAGTCACAGACAAACACACAGACAGACACAGACCCACTATCCTGGTGAAGTATTTGTTCTTTTTTTGGTGAAAAACAGACAGACAGACAGACAGACAGACAGACAGACAGACAGACAGACAGACAGACAGACACTATCCTGGTGAATGCCAAACCCAATAAAACAAATCTTTTTTTTTTTTTTTTTTTTTTTTTTTTTAAGAAAAATGGAGGGAAAACGCTGGACCGCACGAAAAGCGCTTCGCCCTTCTTTCAGTTTGGATTTTTTTTTTTCTTTTTCTTTTTTTTTACCTCTCTTCTTCTGCTGGCTGTTTTACCTACCTCCGTGTAGTTGTTTTCATTGACAATGGGAGGAAAGTGTTGCACCGTTCCCGGAGGTACTGCAATACCGGGTCGATGCGTGGAGCGGACGGAGCAAGCCCCATTTCCGACTCCCTGTTCGAAAAATCCATTTAATATGTAGTCCCCCAATGGGGGACGTATCAGATATTAAACTGATAAGAACAGATACTACACTTGATCTTAGCCAAAAGGCCGAGAAGCGATAACCCACAAATTGAACCCTGCACCCGCCGGGCACCCGGGGGTCTCGGGAGACCCCAGCGGTTTAGCTAAAGTGTGCTCCACCCATTGCCACCCCTCCACGTTTCCATGGCGACAGGCAAGTGTTTTTTCTCTCCAAAAAGTCGCTAATGCGTCAAGGAAAAGTCGCTAATGCGTCCAGTGCTATTATTTGTTCAAAGGCCGGAAAATACGCCAGTCGGCAGGCAGGCAGGCAGGCAGGCAGGCAGGCAGGCAGGCAGACGCCGTCTCTGTTGATTTCTCTTGAAACAAGATATCGGGCTCTGCCAGAAGCAAAGCCCCTCCAAAAATACGTTGAACTCGTAAGTGTTCCTCTCCACGGAAGTCTTTAGTAAAAGGCGAAAGGCTTGTGCGTAATGAAGAGAAACCAGAGTCGTATGGAAGTCAGAGGTCGGGGCCCGAGACGCACTCTGTTTACTCAAGGCCGGGTTCTCGCGGGTTGTCCCCGAACCCACTCGCCAAGTTTTCGGGGGCTGTGGGGAAAAAGTCACAGACAAACACACAGACAGACACAGACCCACTATCCTGGTGAAGTATTTGTTCTTTTTTTGGTGAAAAACAGACAGACAGACAGACAGACAGACAGACAGACAGACAGACAGACAGACAGACAGACAGACACTATCCTGGTGAATGCCAAACCCAATAAAACAAATCTTTTTTTTTTTTTTTTTTTTTTTTTTTTTAAGAAAAATGGAGGGAAAACGCTGGACCGCACGAAAAGCGCTTCGCCCTTCTTTCAGTTTGGATTTTTTTTTTTCTTTTTCTTTTTTTTTACCTCTCTTCTTCTGCTGGCTGTTTTACCTACCTCCGTGTAGTTGTTTTCATTGACAATGGGAGGAAAGTGTTGCACCGTTCCCGGAGGTACTGCAATACCGGGTCGATGCGTGGAGCGGACGGAGCAAGC
>NW_028158764.1:62500-93466 GCF_964263955.1 Coregonus lavaretus | reverse complement strand
CTCAGGAGTAGTAGAGACAGACGGCTCACTGGGGAAGATATACCTACTCAGTAGAGAGACAGACCGGCTCACTGGGGAAGATATACCTACTCAGGTAGAGAGACAGACAGGCTCACTGGGGAAGATATACCTACTCAGGTTAGAGAGACAGACAGGCTCACTGGGGAAGATATACCATCTGGTATAGAGACAGACAGCACACTGGGAGATATACCTACTCAGGTAGAGAGACAGACAGGCTCACTGGGGAGATATACCTACTCAGGTAGAGAGACAGACAGGCTCACTGGGGAAGATATACCTACTCAGGTAGAGAGACAGACAGGCTCACTGGGGAAGATATACCTACTCAGGTAGAGAGACAGACAGGCTCACTGGGGAAGATATACCTACTCAGGTAGAGAGACAGACAGGCTCACTGGGGAAGATATACCTACTCAGGTAGAGAGACAGACAGGCTCACTGGGGAGATATACCTACTCAGGTAGAGAGACAGACAGGCTCACTGGGGAAGATATACCTACTCAGGTAGAGAGACAGACAGGCTCACTGGGGAAGATATACCTACTCAGGTAGAGAGACAGACAGGCTCACTGGGGAAGATATACCTACTCAGGTAGAGAGACAGACAGGCTCACTGGGGAAGATATACCTACTCAGGTAGAGAGACAGACAGGCTCACTGGGGAAGATATACCTACTCAGGTAGAGAGACAGACAGGCTCACTGGGAAGATATACCTACTCAGGTAGAGAGACAGACAGGCTCACTGGGGAAGATATACCTACTCAGGTAGAGAGACAGACAGGCTCACTGGGGAAGATATACCTACTCAGGTAGAGAGACAGACAGGCTCACTGGGGAAGATATACCTACTCAGGTAGAGAGACAGACAGGCTCACTGGGGAAGATATACCTACTCAGGTAGAGAGACAGACAGGCTCACTGGGGAAGATATACCTACTCAGGTAGAGAGACAGACAGGCTCACTGGGGAAGATATACCTACTCAGGTAGAGAGACAGACAGGCTCACTGGGGAAGATATACCTACTCAGGTAGAGAGACAGACAGGCTCACTGGGAAGATATACCTACTCAGGTAGAGAGACAGACAGGCTCACTGGGGAAGATATACCTACTCAGGTAGAGAGACAGACAGGCTCACTGGGGAAGATATACCTACTCAGGTAGAGAGACAGACAGGCTCACTGGGGAAGATATACCTACTCAGGTAGAGAGACAGACAGGCTCACTGGGGAAGATATACCTACTCAGGTAGAGAGACAGACAGGCTCACTGGGGAAGATATACCTACTCAGGTAGAGAGACAGACAGGCTCACTGGGGAAGATATACCTACTCAGGTAGAGAGACAGACAGGCTCACTGGGGAAGATATACCTACTCGGGTAGAGAGACAGACAGGCTCACTGGGGAAGATATACCTACTCGGGTAGAGAGACAGACAGGCTCACTGGGGAAGATATACCTACTCGGGTAGAGAGACAGACAGGCTCACTGGGGAAGATATACCTACTCGGGTAGAGAGACAGACAGGCTCACTGGGGAAGATATACCTACTCAGGTAGAGAGACAGACAGGCTCACTGGGAAGATATACCTACTCAGGTAGAGAGACAGACAGGCTCACTGGGGAAGATATACCTACTCAGGTAGAGAGACAGACAGGCTCACTGGGGAAGATATACCTACTCAGGTAGAGAGACAGACAGGCTCACTGGGGAAGATATACCTACTCAGGTAGAGAGACAGACAGGCTCACTGGGGAAGATATACCTACTCAGGTAGAGAGACAGACAGGCTCACTGGGGAAGATATACCTACTCAGGTAGAGAGACAGACAGGCTCACTGGGGAAGATATACCTACTCAGGTAGAGAGACAGACAGGCTCACTGGGGAAGATATACCTACTCAGGTAGAGAGACAGACAGGCTCACTGGGGAAGATATACCTACTCAGGTAGAGAGACAGACAGGCTCACTGGGGAAGATATACCTACTCAGGTAGAGAGACAGACAGGCTCACTGGGGAAGATATACCTACTCAGGTAGAGAGACAGACAGGCTCACTGGGGAAGATATACCTACTCAGGTAGAGAGACAGACAGGCTCACTGGGGAAGATATACCTACTCAGGTAGAGAGACAGACAGGCTCACTGAGCAATATACGCTGGGTTTACAAAACATTAGGAACACCTGCTCTTTCCATGACACAGACTGACCAGGTGAATCCAGGTGCCATGAATGTGTGCCATTCAGAGGGTGAATGGGCAAGACAAAATATTGAAGTGCCTTTGAACGGGGTATGGTAGTAGGTGCCAGGCGCACCGGTTTGTGTGTGTCAAGAACTGCAACTTTTCTGGGTTTTTCACGCTCAACAGTTTCCTGTGTGTATCAAGAATGGTCCACCACCCAAAGGACATCCAGCCAACTTGACACTCTATGAAGCATTGGAGTCAACGTGGGCCAGCATCCCTGTGGAACGCTTCGACACCTTGTAGAGTCCATGCCCCGACTGAGCGCAAAAGGGGGTGCAACTCAATATTAGGAAGGGTGTTCCTAACATTTTGTACACTATAGCAAGGATCCTGTATATTGACCTCGTGTGTGTGTGTGTCTCTCTCTCTCTGGCAGCACCTCCTCCTCCTGCACACTGCTGCTCTCTCTCTCTCTCTCTCTCTCTCTCTCTCTCTCTCTCTCTCTCTCTGTCTCTGTCTCTGTCTCTGTCTCTCTGTCTCTGTCTCTGTCTCTCTCTGTCTCTCTCTGTCTCTCTCTCTGTCTCTCTCTCTCTCGCTCTCTCTCTCTCTCTCTCTCTCTCTCTCGCTCTCTCTCTCGCTCTCTCTCTCGCTCTCTCTCTCTCTCTCTCTCTCTCTCTCTCTCTCTCTCTCTCTCTCTCTCTCTCTCTCTCTCTCTCTCTAGTAGATGTGTGTGTTCAGTGAGCTGCTGAAGCTGTGGCCAGAGTTCTTGTCGTTCAGCAGCAGTGTGCAGGAGGAGGAGGTGCTGCCAGTGCTGGAGAACAGGATGAACAAACAGAACGCTAAACTACAGCGCCGCAGGAGGAGAGAGGAGGAGGAGGAAGAGGAGAGGAGAGCCCAGGAGGAGGTGGAGAGGTTTTCAGAGGAGGAGAAACACAGAGGACTACAGGAGAGCAGAGAGCTGCTTTACCCTAGCCAACAGGTACACACCTCTACTACCATAACCAAGCCCTAACAGTGTTCAGACTACAACTCATCTCTGTAGGGTTATTACTGTGGTGTCTGACATGTTGTGTCCTCCCTCAGTTGTTGTGGTCTTACTGGTCCTACTATAACAGTTGTCTTGGTCCTACTCTCTGTCTCTTCTATAACAGTTGTCTTGGTCCTACTATAACTCTGTCTCTTCTATAACAGTTGTCTTGGTCCTACTCTCTGTCTCTTCTATAACAGTTGTCTTGGTCCTACTATAACTCTGTCTCTTCTATAACAGTTGTCTTGGTCCTACTCTGTCTCTTCTATAACAGTTGTCTTGGTCCTACTATAACTCTGTCTCTTCTATAACAGTTGTCTTGGTCCTACTATAACTCTGTCTCTTCTATAACAGTTGTCTTGGTCCTACTCTCTGTCTCTTCTATAACAGTTGTCTTGGTCCTACTCTGTCTCTTCTATAACAGTTGTCTTGGTCCTACTCTCTGTCTCTTCTATAACAGTTGTCTTGGTCCTACTCTCTGTCTCTTCTATAACAGTTGTCTTGGTCCTACTCTCTGTCTCTTCTATAACAGTTGTCTTGGTCCTACTATAACTCTGTCTCTTCTATAACAGTTGTCTTGGTCCTACTCTCTGTCTCTTCTATAACAGTTGTCTTGGTCCTACTATAACTCTGTCTCTTCTATAACAGTTGTCTTGGTCCTACTCTGTCTCTTCTATAACAGTTGTCTTGGTCCTACTATAACTCTGTCTCTTCTATAACAGTTGTCTTGGTCCTACTCTCTGTCTCTTCTATAACAGTTGTCTTGGTCCTACTCTCTGTCTCTTCTATAACAGTTGTCTTGGTCCTACTATAACTCTGTCTCTTCTATAACAGTTGTCTTGGTCCTACTCTCTGTCTCTTCTATAACAGTTGTCTTGGTCCTACTATAACTCTGTCTCTTCTATAACAGTTGTCTTGGTCCTACTCTGTCTCTTCTATAACAGTTGTCTTGGTCCTACTCTGTCTCTTCTATAACAGTTGTCTTGGTCCTACTATAACTCTGTCTCTTCTATAACAGTTGTCTTGGTCCTACTCTGTCTCTTCTATAACAGTTGTCTTGGTCCTACTATAACTCTGTCTCTTCTATAACAGTTGTCTTAGTCCTACTCTCTGTCTCTTCTATAACAGTTGTCTTGGTCCTACTATAACTCTGTCTCTTCTATAACAGTTGTCTTAGTCCTACTCTCTGTCTCTTCTATAACAGTTGTCTTGGTCCTACTATAACTCTGTCTCTTCTATAACAGTTGTCTTGGTCCTACTCTGTCTCTTCTATAACAGTTGTCTTGGTCCTACTCTGTCTCTTCTATAACAGTTGTCTTGGTCCTACTCTCTGTCTCTTCTATAACAGTTGTCTTGGTCCTACTATAACTCTGTCTCTTCTATAACAGTTGTCTTAGTCCTACTCTCTGTCTCTTCTATAACAGTTGTCTTGGTCCTACTATAACTCTGTCTCTTCTATAACAGTTGTCTTGGTCCTACTCTGTCTCTTCTATAACAGTTGTCTTGGTCCTACTCTGTCTCTTCTATAACAGTTGTCTTGGTCCTACTATAACTCTGTCTCTTCTATAACAGTTGTCTTGGTCCTACTCTGTCTCTTCTATAACAGTTGTCTTGGTCCTACTATAACTCTGTCTCTTCTATAACAGTTGTCTTGGTCCTACTCTCTGTCTCTTCTATAACAGTTGTCTTGGTCCTACTATAACTCTGTCTCTTCTATAACAGTTGTCTTGGTCCTACTCTCTGTCTCTTCTATAACAGTTGTCTTGGTCCTACTATAACTCTGTCTCTTCTATAACAGTTGTATTGGTCCTACTCTGTCTCTTCTATAACAGTTGTCTTGGTCCTACTATAACTCTGTCTCTTCTATAACAGTTGTCTTGGTCCTACTCTCTGTCTCTTCTATAACAGTTGTCTTGGTCCTACTCTCTGTCTCTTCTATAACAGTTGTCTTGGTCCTACTATAACTCTGTCTCTTCTATAACAGTTGTCTTGGTCCTACTCTCTGTCTCTTCTATAACAGTTGTCTTTGTCCTACTATAACTCTGTCTCTTCTATAACAGTTGTCTTAGTCCTACTCTCTGTCTCTTCTATAACAGTTGTCTTGGTCCTACTCTAAGTATATGGTAGCCCTGGAGAGAGAGGAGGTGCTGCTGAGGAGACAGGCCCAGCTGGGAGTCACCTCCTTCTCCACTGGGACAGGTAGGAGTCCAGTCCAGTCCATGCCTACAGTGTCTCTACACAGTACAGTACAGTCTGGTCCTCTCTACAGTACAGTCTGGTCCTCTCTACAGTACAGTCTGGTCCTCTCTACAGTACAGTCTGGTCCTCTCTACAGTACAGTCTGGTCCTCTCTACAGTACAGTCTGGTCCTCTCTACAGTACAGTACAGTCTGGTCCTCTCTACAGTACAGTCTGGTCCTCTCTACAGTACAGTACAGTCTGGTCCTCTCTACAGTACAGTACAGTCTGGTCCTCTCTATGGTACAGTCTGGTCCTCTCTACAGTACAGGACAGTCTGGTCCTCTCTATGGTACAGTCTGGTCCTCTCTACAGTACAGGACAGTCTGGTCCTCTCTACAGTACAGTCTGGTCCTCTCTACAGTACAGTACAGTCTGGTCCTCTCTACAGTACAGTCTGGTCCTCTCTACAGTACAGTACAGTCTGGTCCTCTCTACAGTACAGGACAGTCTGGTCCTCTCTATGGTACAGTCTGGTCCTCTCTACAGTACAGTACAGTCTGGTCCTCTCTACAGTACAGTACAGTCTGGTCCTCTCTACAGTACAGTACAGTCTGGTCCTCTCTACAGTACAGTCTGGTCCTCTCTACAGTACAGTACAGTCTGGTCCTCTCTACAGTACAGTCTGGTCCTCTCTACAGTACAGTACAGTCTGGTCCTCTCTACAGTACAGTACAGTCTGGTCCTCTCTATGGTACAGTCTGGTCCTCTCTACAGTACAGGACAGTCTGGTCCTCTCTACAGTACAGTACAGTCTGGTCCTCTCTATGGTACAGTCTGGTCCTCTCTACAGTACAGTACAGTCTGGTCCTCTCTATGGTACAGTCTGGTCCTCTCTACAGTACAGGACAGTCTGGTCCTCTCTACAGTACAGTCTGGTCGTCTCTACAGTACAGTACAAATCAAATCAAATCAAATCAAATCAAATCAAATGTTATTGGTCACATGCGCCGAATACAACAGGTGCAGACATTGCAGTGAAATGCTTACTTACAGCCCTTAACCAACAGTGCATTTATTTTAAACAAAAAAAGTAAGAATAAAACAACAACAACAAAAAAGTGTTGAGAAAAAAAGAGCAGAAGTAAAATAAAGTGACAGTAGGGAGGCTATATATACAGTAAAATAAAGTGACAGTAGGGAGGCTATATATACAGGGGGGTACCGTTGCAGAGTCAATGTGCGGGGGCACCGGCTAGTTGAGGTAGTTGAGGTAATATGTACATGTGGGTAGAGTTAAAGTGACTATGCATAAATACTTAACAGAGTAGCAGCAGCGTAAAAAGGATGGGGTGGGGGGGCAGTGCAAATAGTCCGGGTAGCCATGATTAGCTGTTCAGGAGTCTTATGGCTTGGGGGTAGAAGCTGTTGAGAAGTCTTTTGGACCTAGACTTGGCACTCCGGTACCGCTTGCCGTGCGGTAGCAGAGAGAACAGTCTATGACTAGGGTGGCTGGAGTCTTTGACAATTTTGAGGGCCTTCCTCTGACACCGCCTGGTATAGAGGTCCTGGATGGCAGGGAGCTTTGCCCCAGTGATGTACTGGGCCGTACGCACTACCCTCTGTAGTGCCTTGCGGTCAGAGGCCAAGCAGTTGCCATACCAGGCGGTGATGCAACCAGTCAGGATGCTCTCGATGGTGCAGCTGTAGAATTTTTTGAGGATCTGAGGACCCATGCCAAATCTTTTTAGTCTCCTGAGGGGGAATAGGCTTTGTCGTGCCCTCTTCACGACTGTCTTGGTGTGTTTGGACCATGATAGTTCGTTGGTGATGTGGACACCAAGGAACTTGAAGCTCTCAACCTGTTCCACTACAGCCCCGTCGATGAGAATGGGGGCGTGCTCAGTCCTCTTTTTTTTCCTGTAGTCCACAATCATCTCCTTTGTCTTGGTCACGTTGAGGGAGAGGTTGTTGTCCTGGCACCACACGGCCAGATCTCTGACCTCCTCCCTATAGGCTGTCTCATCGTTGTCGGTGATCAGGCCTACCACTGTTGTGTCGTCGGCAAACTTAATGATGGTGTTGGAGTCGTGCCTGGCCATGCAGTCATGGGTGAACAGAGAGTACAGGAGGGGACTGAGCACGCACCCCTGAGGGGCCCCCGTGTTGAGGATCAGTGTGGCAGATGTGTTGTTACCTACCCTTACCACCTGGGGGCGGCCCGTCAGGAAGTCCAGGATCCAGTTGCAGAGGGAGGTGTTTAGTCCCAGGATCCTTAGCTTAGTGATGAGCTTAGAGGGCACTATGGTGTTGAATGCTGAGCTGTAGTCAATGAATAGCATTCTCACGTAGGTGTTCCTCTTGTCCAGGTGGGAAAGGGCAGTATGGAGTGCAATAGAGATTGCATCATCTGTGGATCTGTTGGGGCGGTATGCAAATTGGAGTGGGTCTAGGGTTTCTGGGATTATGCTGTTGATGTGAGCCATGACCAGTCTTTCAAAGCACTTCATGGCTACAGACGTCAGTGCTATGGGTCGGTAGTCATTTAGGCAGGTTATCTTAGAGTTCTTGGGCACGGGGACTATGGTGGTCTGCTTGAAACATGTTGGTATTACAGACTCAGTCAGGGACATGTTGAAAATGTCAGTGAAGACACTTGCCAGTTGGTCAGCACATGCTCGGAGTACACGTCCTGGTAATCCGTCTGGCCCTGCGGCCTTGTGAATGTTGACCTGCTTAAAAGTCTTACTCACATCGGCTACGGAGAGCGTGATCACATAGTCGTCCGGAACAGCTGGTGCTCTCATGCATGCTTCAGTGTTGCTTGCCTCGAAGCGAGCATAGAAGTGGTTTAGCTCGTCTGGTAGGCTTGTGTCACTGGGCAGCTCGCGGCTGTGCTTCCCTTTGTAGTCTGTAATAGTTTTCAAGCCCTGCCACATCCGACGAGCGTCAGAGCCAGTGTAGTATGATTCAATCTTAGACCTGTATTGACTCTTTGCCTGTTTGATGGTTCGTCGGAGGTCATAGCGGGATTTCTTATAAGCGTCCGGGTTAGAGTCCCGTTCCTTGAAAGCGGCAGCTCTACCCTTTAGCTCAGTGCGGATGTTTCCTGTAATCCATGGCTTCTGGTTGGGGTATGTACGTACGGTCACTGTGGGGACGACATCATCGATGCACTTATTGATGAAGCCAGTGACTGATGTGGTGTACTCCTCAATGCTGTCTGAAGAATCCCGGAACATGTTCCAGTCTGTGCTAGCAAAACAGTCCTGTAGCTTAGCATCTGCGTCATCTGACCACTTTTTTATTAACCGAATCACTGGTGCTTCCTGCTTCAGTTTTTGCTTATAAGCAGGAATCAGGAGGATAGAGTTATGGTCAGATTTGCCAAATGGAGGGCGAGGGAGAGCTTTGTATGCGTCTCTGTGTGTGGAGTAAAGGTGGTCTAGAGTTTTTTTCCCTCTGGTTGCACATTTAACATGCTGGTAGAAATTAGGTAGAACGGATTTAAGTTTCCCTGCATTAAAGTCCCCGGCTACTAGGAGCGCTGCATCTGGATGAGCGTTTTCCTGTTGATTAATGGCCTTGTACAACTCATTCAGTGCAATCTTAATGCCAGCATTGGTTTGTGGTGGTAAATAGACAGCTATGAAAAATATAGATGAAAACTCTCTTGGTAAATAGTGTGGTCTACAGCTTATCATAAGATACTCTACCTCAGGCGAGCAAAACCTCGAGACTTCCTTGGTATTTGATTTTGTGCACCAGCTGTTGTTTACAAATATACAGAGACCGCCACCCCTTGTCTTACCAGAGTCTGCAGTTCTGTCCTGTCGATGTAGCGTATAGCCTGCTAGCTGAATGTTATCATTGTTGTCGTTCAGCCACGACTCCGTGAAACATAAGATATTACAGTTTTTAATGTCCCGTTGGTAGGATAACCGTAATCTTAAATCGTCAATTTTATTCTCAAAAGATTGAACGTTGGCTAATAGGATTGATGGGAGAGGCAGTTTACTCGCTCGCCGTCGGATCCTTACGAGGCACCCGGATCTGCGTCCGCGATATCTCCGTCTCTTCCTCACGCGAATGACGGGGATCTGGGCCTTGTCGGGTGTCTGTATGATATCCTTCGCGAACGCCTCGTTGAAGAAAAAATATTCGTCCAATGCGAGGTGAGTAATCGCTGTCCTGATATCCAGAAGCTCTCTTTGGTTATAAGAGACGATGGCAGAAACATTATGTACAAAATAAATTACAAATAACGCGGAAAAACACACATAATAGTACAATTGGTTAGAGGGCTGTAAAACGGCAGCCATCTTCTTCCGGCGCAGTACAGTCTGGTCCTCTCTACAGTACAGTCTGGTCCTCTCTACAGTACAGTATAGTCTGGTCCTCTCTACAGTACAGTCTGGTCCTCTCTACAGTACAGTCTGGTCCTCTCTACAGTACAGTCTGGTCCTCTCTACAGTACAGTCTGGTCCTCTCTACAGTACAGTCTGGTCCTCTCTACAGTACAGTACAGTCTGGTCCTCTCTACAGTACAGTCTGGTCCTCTCTACAGTACAGTACAGTCTGGTCCTCTCTACAGTACAGTACAGTCTGGTCCTCTCTACAGTACAGTACAGTCTGGTCCTCTCTACAGTACAGTACAGTATAGTCTGGTCCTCTCTACAGTACAGTCTGGTCCTCTCTACAGTACAGTCTGGTCCTCTCTACAGTACAGTACAGTACAGTCTGGTCCTCTCTACAGTACAGTACAGTCTGGTCCTCTCTACAGTACAGTACAGTCTGGTCCTCTCTACAGTACAGTACAGTCTGGTCCTCTCTACAGTACAGTCTGGTCCTCTCTACAGTACAGTCTGGTCCTCTCTACAGTACAGTACAGTCTGGTCCTCTCTACAGTACAGTACAGTCTGGTCCTCTCTACAGTACAGTCTGGTCCTCTCTACAGTACAGTACAGTACAGTCTGGTCCTCTCTACAGTACAGTCTGGTCCTCTCTACAGTACAGTCTGGTCCTCTCTACAGTACAGTACAGTCTGGTCCTCTCTACAGTACAGTACAGTCTGGTCCTCTCTACAGTATAGTCTGGTCCTCTCTACAGTACAGTACAGTCTGGTCCTCTCTACAGTACAGTACAGTCTGGTCCTCTCTACAGTACAGTCTGGTCCTCTCTACAGTACAGTACAGTCTGGTCCTCTCTACAGTACAGTACAGTCTGGTCCTCTCTACAGTACAGTACAGTCTGGTCCTCTCTACAGTACAGTCTGGTCCTCTCTACAGTACAGTACAGTCTGGTCCTCTCTATGGTACAGTACAGTCTGGTCCTCTCTACAGTACAGTCTGGTCCTCTCTACAGTACAGTACAGTCTGGTCCTCTCTACAGTATAGTCTGGTCCTCTCTACAGTACAGTACAGTCTGGTCCTCTCTACAGTACAGTACAGTCTGGTCCTCTCTACAGTACAGTCTGGTCCTCTCTACAGTACAGTATAGTCTGGTCCTCTCTACAGTACAGTACAGTCTGGTCCTCTCTACAGTACAGTACAGTCTGGTCCTCTCTACAGTACAGTACAGTCTGGTCCTCTCTATGGTACAGTCTGGTCCTCTCTACAGTACAGTACAGTCTGGTCCTCTCTACAGTACAGTACAGTCTGGTCCTCTCTACAGTACAGTCTGGTCCTCTCTACAGTACAGTACAGTCTGGTCCTCTCTACAGTACAGTACAGTCTGGTCCTCTCTACAGTACAGTCTGGTCCTCTCTACAGTACAGTACAGTCCTCTCCTACGTTTCTACAGTACAGTACATTACAGCTATGGCTCATTCTCAAAGGGTCTCTACAGCACTACACAGTGGTTCCCCAGTGAGTGTGTTAATGCGCTGTAGTTTTACGTTAGCTGGAGCCTGCTCAGGCCGTGTGGTTGTAGTAATGAAGCGTAGTGTTAATGTCTTTCTAATGGGACTCTGAGGAGAGTTCCTCCAGTCAGACTACATATGGTTATCATCATGATCCTTCTGTCTACATAGAAAGATAGACTTACTCTATGTGGACCTAGCTTTGGGACAGATCTCTTGTGATTGACAATGGAAATAGACCTACTCTATGTGGACCTAGCTTTGGGACAGATCTCTTGTGATTGACAATGGAAATAGACCTACTCTATGTGGACCTAGCTTTGGGACAGATCTCTTGTGATTGACAATGGAAATAGACCTACTCTATGTGGAGCTAGCTTTGGGACAGATCTCTTGTGATTGACAATGGAAAGAGACCTACTCTATGTGGCGCTAGCTTTGGGACAGATCTCTTGTGATTGACAATGGAAAGAGACCTACTCTATGTGGACCTAGCTTTGGGACAGATCTCTTGTGATTGACAATGGAAAGAGACCTACTCTATGTGGCGCTAGCTTTGGGACAGATCTCTTGTGATTGACAATGGAAAGAGACCTACTCTATGTGGACCTAGCTTTGGGACAGATCTCTTGTGATTGACAATGGAAAGAGACCTACTCTATGTGGACCTAGCTTTGGGACAGATCTCTTGTGATTGACAATGGAAAGAGACCTACTCTATGTGGACCTAGCTTTGGGACAGATCTCTTGTGATTGACAATGGAAAGAGACCTACTCTATGTGGACCTAGCTTTGGGACAGATCTCTTGTGATTGACAATGGAAAGAGACCTACTCTATGTGGACCTAGCTTTGGGACAGATCTCTTGTGATTGACAATGGAAAGAGACCTACTCTATGTGGACCTAGCTTTGGGACAGATCTCTTGTGATTGACAATGGAAAGAGACCTACTCTATGTGGACCTAGCTTTGGGACAGATCTCTTGTGATTGACAATGGAAAGAGACCTACTCTATGTGGACCTAGCTTTGGGACAGATCTCTTGTGATTGACAATGGAAAGAGACCTACTCTATGTGGCGCTAGCTTTGGGACAGATCTCTTGTGATTGACAATGGAAAGAGACCTACTCTATGTGGACCTAGCTTTGGGACAGATCTCTTGTGATTGACAATGGAAAGAGACCTACTCTATGTGGACCTAGCTTTGGGACAGATCTCTTGTGATTGACAATGGAAAGAGACCTACTCTATGTGGCGCTAGCTTTGGGACAGATCTCTTGTGATTGACAATGGAAAGAGACCTACTCTATGTGGACCTAGCTTTGGGACAGATCTCTTGTGATTGACAATGGAAAGAGACCTACTCTATGTGGCGCTAGCTTTGGGACAGATCTCTTGTGATTGACAATGGAAAGAGACCTACTCTATGTGGACCTAGCCAGGGCGTGTGTGTGTGTGTGTACTCCACTGTTCCTGGTTCAGGAGGGTTTCCGTAGGAGGGGAAGAATCAAGTCAGCGCCGTCTGTCCTCACATTGCAAAAACACACCTGCAGCATGTAGACTGAACTTCGACTGACAGAGCTTAACAACAATAACACTCTACTCTCCTCCTCTCACCTCTCCTCCAGACTCGTCCTCTGCCCACAGTCTGAAGTCGAAGGGCAGCAGACAGTCCAGACAGAGCCAACACCATGCCCAGCAGTGCTCTGTCCTCTCCCCCAGGACAGACAATGGGCTTGTTTGAGTGGTAAGGCTGAAGCCACCGACTGCAGACGGATCGTCGAGAAATTGAGTCCGGGGAGGTGCATCTGCTACAGCCTAAAGTCTGTCCGACAGGCGAGGCTCAGTGCAACATGGAAGTGTTGCCATTGTTTGTAAAAGTTATTGTTTGTAATGTCTAAATGAACGTCTCCATCCCCCATATCACACACTGTAAATGTGTGTAACCTACATTGTACTAGGAACTGGGGAGAGAGTGCCTCAAATATCACATTCATTTGTACATACAGTGCCTTGCAAAAGTATTCATCCCACTTGGCGTTTTTTCCTATTTTGTTGCTTTACAACCTGCAATTTAAATTGATTTTTATTTGGATTTCATGTAATGGACATACACAAAATAAATAACTGAAAAGTGTTGCGTGCATATGTATTCACCCCCTTTACTATGAAGCCCCTAAATAAGATCTGGTGCAACCAATTACCTTCAGAAGTCACATAATTAGTTAAATAAAGTCCACCTGTGTGCAATCTAAGTGTCACATGATCTGTCACATGATCTCAGTATATATACACCTGTTCTGAAAGGCCCCAGAGTCTGCAACACCACTAAGCAAGGGGCACCACCAAGCAAGCGGCACCATGAAGACCAAGGAGCTCTCCAAACAGGCCAGGGACAAAGTTGTGCAGAAGTACAGATCAGGGTTGGGTTATAAAAAAATATACGAAACTTTGAACATCCCACGGAGCACCATTAAATCCATTATTGAAAAATGGAAAGAATATGGCACCACAACAAACCTGCCAAGAGAGGGCCGCCCACCAAAACACATGGTCCAAGCAAGGAGGGCATTAATTAGAGAGGCAACAAAGAGACCAAAGATAACCCTGAAGGAGCTGCAAAGCTCCACAGCGGAGATTGGAGTATCTGTCGATAGGACCACTTTAAGCCGTACACACCACAGAGCTGGGCTTTACAGAAGAGTGGCCAGAAAAAAGCCATTGCTTAAAGAAAAAAATAGGCAAACACGTTTGGTGTTCGCCAAAAGCCATGTGGGAGACTCCCCAAACATATGGAAGAAGGTACTCTGGTCAGATGAGACTAAAATTGAGCCTTTTGGCCATCAAGGAAAACGCTATATCTGGCGCAAACCCAACACCTCTCATCACCCAGAGAACATCGGCAGGGACTGGGAAACTGGTCAGAATTGAAGGAATGATGGATGGCGCTAAATACAGGGAAATTCTTGAGGGAAACGTGTTTCAGTCTTCCAGAGATTTGAGACTGGGACGGAGGTTCACCTTCCAGCAGGACAATGACCCTAAGCATACTGCTAAAGCAACACTCGAGTGGTTTAAGGGGAAACATTTAAATGTCTTGGAATGGCCTAGTCAAAGCCCAGACCTCAATCCAATTGAGAATCTGTGATATGACTTAAAGATTGCTGTACACCAGCGGAACCCATCCAACTTGAAGGAGCTGGAGCAGTTTTGCCTTGAAGAATGGGTAAAAATCCCAGTGGCTAGATGTGCCAAGCTTATAGAGACATACCCCAAGAGACTTGCAGCTGTAATTGCTGCAAAAGGTGGCTCTACAAAGTATTGACTTTGGGGGGGGGGGGGGGTTATGCATGCTTAGGGGGTGAATAGTTATGCATGCTTAATTTTTCTGTTTTTCTGTCGTATTTCTTGTTGGTGTCACAATAAAAAAATATTTTGCATCTTCAAAGTGGTAGGCATGTCATGTAAATCAAATGATACAAACCCCTCTAAAATCCATTTTAATTCCAGGTTGTAAGGAAACAAAATAGGAAAAATGCCAAGGGGGGTGAATACTTTCGCAAGCCGCTGTTTACATGAATCGCAGCAAAGTTGCTTCCTGTTTAGTCACGTCTTTGGTCCTGTTCGCATGGGTCAAATAAAAACACTAATGATTGTTTGACAAATACATGTAGTTCCTCCCACAATGCCGTTGGTGTCTGCAAGTTGCAGTTGGTGAGGAGCAACTGCAGAAATGTTGCAGTCAACTTCATGACCTTCGATCACATGGTTGTTGTAAAGGTCATGCAGTCGACATGTAGGCGCAAGTTGGACAATTTGTATCCCCAGAATGCAACACACTTCGAAAGGCGGTGACCAATGATTGTCACCAACTTGACAAAAGTGATCTACTCGAACGCGCCCAGTGGCAGGCAGACAGACAGCGCTAATGTCGCCTCCTGGATTTGTCAGTATAATACTGAGCACTAATGTGCTTCTGTGCTTGCAATCCAACCCTGAACAATACATTGTAGATCGACTAACTTTGATAAAAACCTGAGCATGTATTATTGGTAAAGGGAATTACGCAACCATCACAACTTCAATATTTTATTACAATGTCATTTATTCAACTATTAATACAATATGTTATCCATGTAGATCACCAGGGGGAGCCCCACTCCCCTTAGACCAGGGTGTCAAACTCATTCCAGGGAGGGCCTAGTGTCTGCTGGTTTTTGGTTTTTCCTTTCAATTAAGACATAGACAACCAGGTGAGGGGAGTTCCTTACTAAGACCTAGACAACCAGGTGAGGGGAGTTCCTTACTAAGACATAGACAACCAGGTGAGGGGAGTTCCTTACTAAGACATTGACAACCAGGTGAGGGGAGTTCCTTACTAAGACATAGACAACCAGGTGAGGGGAGTTCCTTACTAATTAGTGACCTTAATTCATCAATCAAGTACAAGGGAGTAGCGAAAACCCGCAGACACTCGGCCCTCCGTGGAAAGAGTTTGACACGTGATGCAGACATCAAAAGCATTAGAGTACAAAATGATGTATTATTCCACAAAGCTGTGTTTTAACACAATAAAAAAAGGTACTGTGATAATGATCTTGGCATGAACTGAAAATACACATTAAACATCTCATCATAATGTGTTACATCTTCTAGAAAAATACATAGGAAAAACAAAAAAGCAACAACATATTTTGGTCGACAGCTTGGATATGAACCATTATATTCCTACTGCCAGCGTTAGTCTGACTCGTCCAACATTTACACTGCACCCCCCACTGGCACCGTGACAACGGTCAGAGTGGCTGTCAGCATTAAGAGGTTTAAACAGCTCAGTTATACGAAATAATAAAGAGCACAGAGAAACTCAGTCAAGGACAATATGACGGGTGAATGTGTGCGTCCCATATGGGTTCCCTGATCATTACTACATGACATCTATGGCCTTGATTCCCTGATCATTACTACATGACATCTATGGCCTTGATTCCCTGATCATTACTACATGACATCTATGGCCTTGATTCCCTGATCATTACTACATGACATCTATGGCCTTGATTCCCTGATCATTACTACATGACATCTATGGCCTTGATTCCCTGATCATTACTACATGACATATATGCCATTCCTCTTTAGCAGGATGTCTCTCTCTCTCTCTGTAGTTTGGGGAGTGTGATGTATCTCTCTCTCTCTCTGTAGTTTGGGGAGTGTGATGTCTCTCTCTCTCTCTGTAGTTTGGGGAGTGTGATGTATCTCTCTCTCTCTCTGTAGTTTGGGTAGTGTGATGTCTCTCTCTCTCTCTGTAGTTCGGGGAGTGTGATGTCTCTCTCTCTCTCTGTAGTTTGGGGAGTGTGATGTCTCTCTCTCTCTCTCTCTGTAGTTTGGGTAGTGTGATGTATCTCTCTCTCTCTCTGTAGTTTGGGGAGTGTGATGTCTCTCTCTCTCTCTGTAGTTCGGGGAGTGTGATGTCTCTCTCTCTCTCTGTAGTTTGGGGAGTGTGATGTCTCTCTCTCTCTCTCTCTGTAGTTTGGGGAGTGTGATGTCTCTCTCTCTCTCTGTAGTTTGATGTCTCTCTCTCTCTGTAGTTTGGGGAGTGTGATGTCTCTCTCTCTCTCTGTAGTTTGGGGAGTGTGATGTATCTCTCTCTCTCTGTAGTTTGGGGAGTGTGATGTCTCTCTCTCTCTCTGTAGTTTGGGTAGTGTGATGTCTCTCTCTCTCTCTGTAGTTTGGGGAGTGTGATGTCTCTCTCTCTCTCTGTAGTTTGGGGAGTGTGATGTCTCTCTCTCTCTCTGTAGTTTGGGTAGTGTGATGTCTGTCTCTCTCTCTGTAGTTTGGGTAGTGTGATGTCTCTCTCTCTCTCTCTGTAGTTTGGGTAGTGTGATGTCTCTCTCTCTCTCTGTAGTTTGGGTAGTGTGATGTCTCTCTCTCTCTCTCTCTGTAGTTCGGGGAGTGTGATGTCTCTCTCTCTGTAGTTTGGGTAGTGTGATGTCTCTCTCTCTGTAGTTTGGGTAGTGTGATGTCTCTCTCTCTCTCTGTAGTTTGGGTAGTGTGATGTCTCTCTCTCTGTAGTTTGGGTAGTGTGATGTCTCTCTCTCTGTAGTTTGGGTAGTGTGATGTCTCTCTCTCTCTCTGTAGTTTGGGGAGTGTGATGTCTCTCTCTCTCTCTCTGTAGTTTGGGTAGTGTGATGTCTCTCTCTCTCTCTCTCTGTAGTTTGGGGAGTGTGATGTCTCTCTCTCTCTCTGTAGTTTGATGTCTCTCTCTCTCTGTAGTTTGGGTAGTGTGATGTCTCTCTCTCTCTCTGTAGTTTGGGTAGTGTGATGTCTCTCTCTCTCTCTGTAGTTTGATGTCTCTCTCTCTCTGTAGTGTGATGTCTCTCTCTCTCTCTGTAGTTTGGGTAGTGTGATGTCTCTCTCTCTCTGTAGTTTGGGGAGTGTGATGTCTCTCTCTCTCTCTGTAGTTTGATGTCTCTCTCTCTCTGTAGTTTGGGTAGTGTGATGTCTCTCTCTCTCTATGTAGTTTGGGTAGTGTGATGTCTCTCTCTCTCTCTGTAGTTTGGGTAGTGTGATGTCTCTCTCTCTCTCTGTAGTTTGGGGAGTGTGATGTCTCTCTCTCTGTAGTTTGGGTAGTGTGATGTCTCTCTCTCTCTCTGTAGTTTGGGTAGTGTGATGTCTCTCTCTCTCTGTAGTTTGGGTAGTGTGATGTCTCTCTCTGTAGTTTGGGGAGTGTGATGTCTCTCTCTCTCTCTCTCTGTAGTTTGGGTAGTGTGATGTCTCTCTCTCTCTCTGTAGTGTGATGTCTCTCTCTCTCTCTGTAGTTTGGGTAGTGTGATGTCTCTCTCTCTCTGTAGTTTGGGTAGTGTGATGTCTCTCTCTGTAGTTTGGGTAGTGTGATGTCTCTCTCTCTGTAGTTTGGGTAGTGTGATGTCTCTCTCTCTCTCTGTAGTGTGATGTCTCTCTCTCTCTCTGTAGTTTGGGTAGTGTGATGTCTCTCTCTCTCTGTAGTTTGGGTAGTGTGATGTCTCTCTCTCTGTAGTTTGGGTAGTGTGATGTCTCTCTCTCTCTGTAGTTTGGGGAGTGTGATGTCTCTCTCTCTCTCTGTAGTTTGGGTAGTGTGATGTCTCTCTCTCTCTCTGTAATTCGGGGAGTGTGATGTCTCTCTCTCTCTCTGTAGTTTGGGTAGTGTGATGTCTCTCTCTCTCTGTAGTTCGGGGAGTGTGATGTCTCTCTCTCTGTAGTTCGGGTAGTGTGATGTATCTCTCTCTCTCTGTAGTTTGGGTAGTGTGATGTCTCTCTCTCTCTCTCTCTGTAGTTCGGGGAGTGTGATGTCTCTCTCTCTCTCTGTAGTTCGGGGAGTGTGATGTCTGTCCCGAGTGGCCTTAGACTGCTGCGCCACTCGGGAGGCCCTGTAATATTGCTGTTGATTAATGCGCACTGTCCCTGTAAAATAAATATTTCCATTGTCCTCCAAGAGTTGCTGAATCTCCTCTCTACTTCAGTTTGCACCTTGGTTGGAAAGCAAGCTAGCGGCAGTGATCCCTTCCCTTCATAAAGGTGACGCGGCTGTTGGGGACCAGGGCTGTTGGGGACCAGGGCTGTTGGGGACCAGGGCTGTTGGGGACCAGGGCTGTTGGGGACCAGGGCTGTTGGGGACCAGGGCTGTTGGGGACCAGGGCTGTGTGTACAGTGGCTTGCGAAAGTATTCACCCCCATTGGCATTTTTCCTATTTTGTTGCCTTACAACCTGGAATTAAAATTGGATTTTTGGGGGTTTGTATCATTTGATTTACACAACATGCCTACCACTTTGAAGATGCAAAATATTTTTTTTTGCAAAAAAAAAACAAGAAATAAGACCAAAAAAATGAAAACTTCAGCGTGCATAACTATTCACCCCCCCAAAGTCAATACTTTGTAGTGCCACCTTTTGCAACAATTACAGCTGCAGGTCTCTTGGGGTATGTCTCTATAAGCTTGGCACATCTAGCCACTGGGATTTTTGCCCATTCTTCAAGGCAAAACTGCTCCAGCTCCTTCAAGTTGGATGGGTTCCGCTGGTGTACAGCAATCTTTAAGTCATATCACAGATTCTCAATTGGATTGAGGTCTGGGCTTTGACTAGGCCATTCCAAGACATTTACATGTTTCCCCTTAAACCACTTGAGTGTTGCTTTAGCAGTATGCTTAGGGTCACTGTCCTGCTGGAAGGTGAACCTCCGTCCCAGTCTCAAATCTCTGGAAGACTGAAACAGGTTTCCCTCAAGAATTTCCCTGTATTTAGCGCCATCCATCATTCCTTCAATTCTGACCAGTTTCCCAGTCCCTGCCGATGAAAAACATCCCCACAGCATGATGCTGCCACCACCATGCTTCACTGTGGGGATGGTGTTCTCGGGGTGATGAGAGGTGTTGGGTTTGCGCCAGACATAGCATTTTCCTTGATGGCCAAAGAGCTAAATTGTAGTCTCATCTGACCAGAGTACCTTCTTCCATATCTCTCTGTAGTTTGGGGAGTGTGATGTCTCTCTCTCTCTCTCTGTAGTTTGGGTAGTGTGATGTCTCTCTCTCTCTCTCTCTGTAGTTTGGGGAGTGTGATGTCTCTCTCTCTCTCTGTAGTTTGATGTCTCTCTCTCTCTGTAGTTTGGGTAGTGTGATGTCTCTCTCTCTCTCTGTAGTTTGGGTAGTGTGATGTCTCTCTCTCTCTCTGTAGTTTGGGTAGTGTGATGTCTCTCTCTCTCTGTAGTTTGGGGAGTGTGATGTCTCTCTCTCTCTCTGTAGTTTGATGTCTCTCTCTCTCTGTAGTTTGGGTAGTGTGATGTCTCTCTCTCTCTATGTAGTTTGGGTAGTGTGATGTCTCTCTCTCTCTCTGTAGTTTGGGTAGTGTGATGTCTCTCTCTCTCTCTGTAGTTTGGGGAGTGTGATGTCTCTCTCTCTGTAGTTTGGGTAGTGTGATGTCTCTCTCTCTCTCTGTAGTTTGGGTAGTGTGATGTCTCTCTCTCTCTGTAGTTTGGGTAGTGTGATGTCTCTCTGTAGTTTGGGGAGTGTGATGTCTCTCTCTCTCTCTCTCTGTAGTTTGGGTAGTGTGATGTCTCTCTCTCTCTCTGTAGTGTGATGTCTCTCTCTCTCTCTGTAGTTTGGGGAGTGTGATGTCTCTCTCTCTCTCTCTCTGTAGTTTGGGTAGTGTGATGTCTCTCTCTCTCTCTGTAGTGTGATGTCTCTCTCTCTCTCTGTAGTTTGGGTAGTGTGATGTCTCTCTCTCTCTGTAGTTTGGGTAGTGTGATGTCTCTCTCTCTGTAGTTTGGGTAGTGTGATGTCTCTCTCTCTCTGTAGTTTGGGTAGTGTGATGTCTCTCTCTCTCTCTGTAGTGTGATGTCTCTCTCTCTCTCTGTAGTTTGGGTAGTGTGATGTCTCTCTCTCTCTGTAGTTTGGGTAGTGTGATGTCTCTCTCTCTGTAGTTTGGGTAGTGTGATGTCTCTCTCTCTCTGTAGTTTGGGGAGTGTGATGTCTCTCTCTCTCTCTCTGTAGTTTGGGTAGTGTGATGTCTCTCTCTCTCTCTGTAGTTCGGGGAGTGTGATGTCTCTCTCTCTCTCTGTAGTTTGGGTAGTGTGATGTCTCTCTCTCTCTGTAGTTCGGGGAGTGTGATGTCTCTCTCTCTGTAGTTCGGGTAGTGTGATGTATCTCTCTCTCTCTGTAGTTTGGGTAGTGTGATGTCTCTCTCTCTCTCTGTAGTTTGGGTAGTGTGATGTCTCTCTCTCTCTGTAGTTTGGGTAGTGGAGTGCTCTCGTAGTGTGATGTCTCTCTCTCTCTCTGTAGTTTGGGTAGTGTGATGTCTCTCTCTCTCTGTAGTTTGGGTAGGGTGTGTGATGTCTCTCTTCTCTGTAGTTTGGGTAGTGTGATGTCTCCTCTCTCTCTGTAGTTTGGGGTGGTGATGTCTCTCTCCTCTGTAGTTTGGGTAGTGTGATGTCTCTCTCTCTGTAGTTTGGGTAGTGTGATGTCTCTCTCTTCTCTGGTAGTGTGATGTCTCTCTCTCTCTCTGTAGTTTGGGTAGTGTGATGTCTCTCTCTTCTGTAGTTTGGGTCGTGTGATGTCTCTCTCCTCTCTGTAGTTTGGGTACTGTGAGTGATGTCTCTCTCTCTCTGTAGTTTGGGGAGTGTGATGTCTCTCTCTCTCTCTGTAGTTTGGGTAGTGTGATGTCTCTCTCTCTCTCTGTAATTCGGGGAGTGTGATGTCTCTCTCTCTCTCTGTAGTTTGGGTAGTGTGATGTCTCTCTCTCTCTGTAGTTTGGGTAGTGTGATGTCTCTCTCTCTCTGTAGTTCGGGGAGTGTGATGTCTCTCTCTCTGTAGTTCGGGTAGTGTGATGTATCTCTCTCTCTCTGTAGTTTGGGTAGTGTGATGTCTCTCTCTCTCTCTCTCTCTGTAGTTCGGGGAGTGTGATGTCTCTCTCTCTCTCTGTAGTTCGGGGAGTGTGATGTCTGTCCCGAGTGGCCTTAGACTGCTGCGCCACTCGGGAGGCCCTGTAATATTGCTGTTGATTAATGCGCACTGTCCCTGTAAAATAAATATTTCCATTGTCCTCCAAGAGTTGCTGAATCTCCTCTCTACTTCAGTTTGCACCTTGGTTGGAAAGCAAGCTAGCGGCAGTGATCCCTTCCCTTCATAAAGGTGACGCGGCTGTTGGGGACCAGGGCTGTTGGGGACCAGGGCTGTTGGGGACCAGGGCTGTTGGGGACCAGGGCTGTTGGGGACCAGGGCTGTTGGGGACCAGGGCTGTTGGGGACCAGGGCTGTGTGTACAGTGGCTTGCGAAAGTATTCACCCCCATTGGCATTTTTCCTATTTTGTTGCCTTACAACCTGGAATTAAAATTGGATTTTTGGGGGTTTGTATCATTTGATTTACACAACATGCCTACCACTTTGAAGATGCAAAATATTTTTTTTTGCAAAACAAACAAGAAATAAGACCAAAAAAATGAAAACTTCAGCGTGCATAACTATTCACCCCCCCAAAGTCAATACTTTGTAGTGCCACCTTTTGCAACAATTACAGCTGCAGGTCTCTTGGGGTATGTCTCTATAAGCTTGGCACATCTAGCCACTGGGATTTTTGCCCATTCTTCAAGGGAAAACTGCTCCAGCTCCTTCAAGTTGGATGGGTTCCGCTGGTGTACAGCAATCTTTAAGTCATATCACAGATTCTCAATTGGATTGAGGTCTGGGCTTTGACTAGGCCATTCCAAGACATTTACATGTTTCCCCTTAAACCACTTGAGTGTTGCTTTAGCAGTATGCTTAGGGTCACTGTCCTGCTGGAAGGTGAACCTCCGTCCCAGTCTCAAATCTCTGGAAGACTGAAACAGGTTTCCCTCAAGAATTTCCCTGTATTTAGCGCCATCCATCATTCCTTCAATTCTGACCAGTTTCCCAGTCCCTGCCGATGAAAAACATCCCCACAGCATGATGCTGCCACCACCATGCTTCACTGTGGGGATGGTGTTCTCGGGGTGATGAGAGGTGTTGGGTTTGCGCCAGACATAGCATTTTCCTTGATGGCCAAAGAGCTAAATTGTAGTCTCATCTGACCAGAGTACCTTCTTCCATATGTTTGGGGAGTCACCCACATGCCTTTTGGCGAACATCAAACGTGTTTGCTTATTTTTTTATTTAAGCAATGGCTTTTTTCTGGCCACTCTTCCGTAAAGCCCAGCTCTGTGGAGTGTATGGCTTAAAGTGGTCCTATGGACAGATACTCCAATCTCCGCTGTGGAGCTTTGCAGCTCCTTCAGGGTTATCTTTGGTCTCTTTGTTGTCTCTCTGATTAATGCTCTCCTTGCCTGGTCTGTGAGTTTTGGTGGGCGGCCTTCTCTTGGCAGGTTTGTTGTTGTGACATATTCTTTCAATTTTGTAATCATGGATTTAATGGTGCTCCGTGGGATGTTCAACGTTTCTGATATTTCTTTATAACCCAACCCTGATCTGTACTTCTCCACAACTTTGTCCCTGACCTGTTTGGAGAGCTCCTTTTCTTCATGGTGCCCCTTGCTTGGTGGTGCCCCTTGCTTAGTGGTGTTGCAGACTCTGGGGCCTTTCAGAACAGGTGTATATATACTGAGATCATGTGACAGATCATGTGACACTTAGATTGCACACAGGTGGACTTTATTTAACTAATTATGTGACTTCTGAAGGTAATTGGTTGCACCAGATCTTATTTAGGGGCTTCATAGCAAATGGGGTGAATACATATGCACGCACCACCTTTCCGTTATTTATTTTTTAGAATGTTTTGAAACAAGTTATTTTTTTCATTTCACTTCACCAATTTGGACTATTTTGTGTATGTCCATTACATGAATTCCATATAAAAATCAATTTCAATTACAGGTTGTAATGCAACAAAATAGGAAAAGCGCCAAGGGGGATGAATACTTTTGCAAGGCACTGTATGTGTGCTATAGAGGGCAGTTCTTACCAGACGTATTTGACGTGGCTGTTGGGGGCGAGGGCTGACTTCTGGTCTGCTGGGAGGTACAGCTGTTTGGGGAGCTGCCACAGACCAGCCCCATGAAGGATACCTGCTCAGGACAACACACACACACACACACACACACACACACACACACACAGAGATGTAGAGTAGATCAAAGCAGGTTCAGGGTAGAGTAGACTAGCCACTACTCAGTCCCTAAGACCCACAGGATGAGTGATTGTGTGTATGTTCCTGTGTGTGTTCCTGTGTGTGTTCCTGTGTGTGTTCCTGAGTGTGTTCCTGTGTGTGTGTATGTGTTCCTGTGTGTATGTGTTCCTGTGTGTATGTGTTCCTGTGTGTATGTGTTCCTGTGTGTGTGTATTTGTTCCTGTGTGTATGTGTTCCTGTGTGTGTGTATGTGTTCCTGTGTGTGTTCCTGTGTGTGTGTATGTGTTCCTGTGTGTGTTCCTGTGTGTGTGTATGTGTTCCTGTGTGTGTTCCTGTGTGTGTTCCTGTGTGTGTTCCTGTGTGTGTGTATGTGTTCCTGTGTGTATGTGTTCCTGTGTGTATGTGTTCCTGTGTGTGTGTATGTGTTCCTGTGTGTATGTGTTCCTGTGTGTATGTGTTCCTGTGTGTGTGTATGTGTTCATTTGTGTATGTGTTCCTGTGTGTATGTGTTCCTGTGTGTATGTGTTCCTGTGTGTGTTCCTGTGTGTGTGTATGTGTTCCTGTGTGTGTTCCTGTGTGTGTTCCTGTGTGTGTTCCTGTGTGTGTTCCTGTGTGTGTTCCTGTGTGTGTTCCTGTGTGTGTTCCTGTGTTCCTGTGTGTATGTGTTCCTGTGTGTATGTGTTCCTGTGTGTGTGTATGTGTTCCTGTGTGTATGTGTTCCTGTGTGTGTGTATGTGTTCCTGTGTGTGTGTATGTGTGTGTGTGTTCCTGTGTGTGTGTATGTGTTCCTGTGTGTATGTATGTGTTCCTGTGTGTATGTGTTCCTGTGTGTGTTCCTGTATGTATGTGTGTGTGTGTTTTGTGTTCCTGTGTGTATGTGTGTGTGTGTTCCTGTGTGTATGTGTGTGTGTGTTCCTGTGTGTATATGTGTGTGTGTTCCTGTGTGTATGTGTGTGTGTGTTCCTGTGTGTGTGTGTGTGTTCCTGTGTGTATGTGTGTATGTGTGTGTTCCTGTGTGTATGTGTGTGTGTTCCTGTGTGTGTGTGTGTTCCTGTGTGTATGTGTGTCTACATGTGCAGCTTGTTGCCTCGTCTTCCTGTCAGCCGTGGAGTGACTTGATGATGTCATGCATTTAAAACAGGTCATAAAACATTCTACTGCTGATGATGTCACTGCTCTGGCACTCTGGAACATCTGTGTCTGTCTGTCTGTCTGTCTGTCTGTCTGTCTGTCTGTGTCTGTGTGTGTGTGTTTGTGTGTATTTTGGAATGTACCCTAGCAGTGTGTGTGTATTTGGAGTGGGGGGTTAATTGATGACCGTTGCTACCCCACAACAATAAACACTTAACCTCCCTGGCATCAAACATTTCTCTGTGTGTGTTGATGCTTGTGTAGCTAGGGGAGCTAGATTAGCATCCGTCCCTTGGGTGCCATGGTTTTGACACGGAGCTGCTCACTTCATTTAATATTTATGTTCTGCAGCGCTGACCTGTTAGTGCTGACTAACACAGGAACCCCCCCTCCTCCCCTCTCCTCACCCCCTTCCTTCTCACCCTCACTCCCTCCTCCTCAGTCTCTAATAAAACCTAAACCCCTCCAGAGCATATAGAGCCACAGCTCAGCGACGTTATTGGGGCTTTCAGCAGCAGCTCTTTGTGTGTGTTCTGTCCAGAGCCCAGTACAGCTTCAGGGGCCCAGTACAGCTTCAGGGGCCCAGTACAGCTTCAGGGGCCCAGTACAGCTTCAGGGGCCCAGCTAATAAACTGTCCAGAGCAGGGGCACAGCTAATAAACTGTCCGGAGCCCAGTACAGCTTCAGGGGCCCAGCTAATAAACTGTCCGGAGCCCAGTACAGCTTCAGGGGCCCAGCTAATAAACTGTCCGGAGCCCAGTACAGCTTCAGGGGCCCAGCTAATAAACTGTCCAGAGCCCAGTACAGCTTCAGGAGCCCAGCTAATAAACTGTCCAGAGCCCAGTACAGCTTCAGGAGCCCAGCTAATAAACTGTCCAGAGCAGGAGCCCAGCTAATAAACTATCCAGAGCCCAGTACAGCTTCAGGGGCCCAGCTAATAAACTGTCCAGAGCCCAGTACAGCTTCAGGAGCCCAGCTAATAAACTATCCAGAGCCCAGTACAGCTTCAGGGGCCCAGCTAATAAACTGTCCGGAGCCAACAGGACTGAACGGGAGATCACCATTACAACTGACAGATTTACTGTTCACTGTTCTCTGATGTGCTGTTCACTTCTACACCTGCTAGTTAGCATACCGCTACGCTAGGACCACTACCACCCCATAGACTGGGCATTACAGCCTGTTAGCATACCGCTACGCTAGGACCGCTAGGGCTCCTTGGAGGGTGCATTACTGTGTGTTAGCATCCCGCCAGGACCCCCTGGACAGAACACTACAGCAGGGCCTACAGTACTGTTGAGGGAGGCAGGCCTCTGTGCTAGCTGGAGTGGGTGGCCAGTGCTAGCTGGAGTGGGTGGCCAGTGCTAGCTGGAGTGGGTGGCCAGTGCTAGCTGGAGTGGGTGGCCAGTGCTAGCTGGAGTGGGTGGCCAGTGCTAGCTGGAGTGGGTGGCCAGTGCTAGCTGGAGTGGGTGGCCAGTGCTAGCTGGAGTGGGTGGCCAGTGCTAGCTGGAGTGGGTGGCCAGTGCTAGCTGGAGTGGGTGGCCAGTGCTAGCTGGAGTGGGTGGCCAGTAAAGAAACAAGGGACTTGTAGTTAAGTGTAACAGCATTGGAATGCTCCCATAAAGTTCCAATGTAACGTTTCGACCGGAAGGTCTTCGTCAGGCCTGAGTGACAATAAACTGGTTGTGTTGGATGGACTGGAGGTGTGTCTACTACTGTTAAACAGTGCAGTGTTAACAAATGATCAATGCCGTCATTGTAAATAAGAATGTGTTCTTAGTTGACCTGCCAGTGGTGAAATAAAGCTCAAATAAAAAGTTAAAAAACCAGTGAAGTGTGTGAACCCACCGTATCCAGTCTGCGAGACCAGCTCTGCAGCGCCCCCTATAGGTTTGGTGAAGACCCCCACGATGCCTTTCCCCACCCCAGAGATGACCCCCTTGGCCTTGCTGCCTGCTGAACTCTGCATCTCTGAACCCTGCTGGAAGTTCTGCATGGGTTGGTCCACGATGCCAGCTATCGCTCCTGGAGAGAACAGAGTATCATGTATTACAACAGAGTATAATGTATTACAACAGAGTATCATGTATTACAACAGAGTATAATGTATTACCACAGAGAATCATGTATTAGAACAGAGTATCATGTATTACCACAGAGTATCATGTATTACAACAGAGTATAATGTATTACAGCAGAGTATCATGTATTACAACAGAGTATAATGTATTACCACAGAGAATCATGTATTAGAACAGAGTATCATGTATTACAACAGAGTATCATGTATTACAACAGAGTATAATGTATTACAGCAGAGTATCATGTATTACAACAGAGTATAATGTATTACAGCAGAGTATCATGTATTACAACAGAGTATAATGTATTACAGCAGAGTATCATGTATTACAACAGAGTATCATGTATTACAACAGAGTATCATGTATTACAACAGAGTATAATGTATTATAGCAGAGTATCATGTATTACAACAGAGTATCATGTATTACCACAGAGTATCATGTATTACAACAGAGTATCATGTATTAGAACAGAGTATAATGTATTACAACAGAGTATCATGTATTACAACAGTATCATGTATTACAACAGAGTATCGTGTATTAGAACAGAGTATAATGTATTACAACAGAGTATCATGTATTCCAACAGAGTATCATGTATTACAGTATTATTGGTTACTGAAGTTCTGGTCTAAGGGATTTAACCTCCCAACCAATCACATTAACATTTTACATTTTGACTTACAGTTAGTGAGTGCATACATTATTTTTTTTCATACCCCCTGTGGGAATCAACATTTTTCATACTGGGAATCGACTGAGCTACATCCCTGCCGGCTACGACAGAGCCTGGATTCGAACCAGGATCTCTAGTGGCACAGCTAGCACTGCGATGCAGCGCCTCTAGTGGCGCCTTAGACCACTGCGCCAATCACAACATGGTCCTTGGAGCCAGATCTCCCCTGTCACAAGCAGCTGTTTCTCTAGTGTCATGTCTTTGAAACAGTGAGACCCTAGGTGTTTATTGGGACCATGCTGCTCTGTCTCCACTGTACCTACTGACTGTCTCCACTGTAACTACTGACTGACTGACTGTCTCCACTGAACCTACTGACTGACTGACTGACTGACTGTCTCCACTGTACCTACTGACTGACTGACTGTCTCCACTGAACCTACTGACTGACTGACTGGTTGACTGTCTCCACTGTACCTACTTACTGACTGTCTGGCTGACTGTCTCCACTGTACCTACTGACTGACTGACTGACTTACTGACTGACTGGCTGACTGTCTCCACTGTACCTACTTACTGACTGTCTGGCTTACTGTCTCCCTGTACCTACTGACTGACTGACTGACTTACTGACTGACTGGCTGACTGTCTCCACTGTACCTACTGACTGACTGGCTGACTGTCTCCACTGTACCTACTGACTGACTGACTGTCTGACTGTCTCCACTGTATCTACTGACTGGCTGACTGTCTCCACTGTACCTACTGACTGACTGACTGACTGACTGACTGTCTCCACTGTACCTACTGACTGACTGACTGTCTGACTGTCTCCACTGTATCTACTGACTGGCTGACTGTCTCCACTGTACCTACTGACTGACTGACTGACTGACTGACTGACTGACTGTCTCCACTGTACCTACTGACTGACTGGCTGACTGTCTCCACTGTACCTACTGACTGACTGGCTGACTGTCTCCACTGTACCTACTGACTGACTGACTGTCTGACTGTCTCCACTGTACCTACTGACTGGCTGACTGTCTCCACTGTACCTACTGACTGACTGACTGACTGACTGACTGTCTCCACTGTACCTACTGACTGGCTGACTGTCTCCACTGTACCTACTGACTGACTGACTGACTGACTGACTGACTGTCTCCACTGTATCTACTGACTGGCTGACTGTCTCCACTGTACCTACTGACTGACTGACTGACTGACTGACTGTCTCCACTGTACCTACTGACTGGCTGACTGTCTCCACTGTACCTACTGACTGACTGACTGACTGTCTGACTGTCTCCACTGTACCTACTGACTGACTGGCTGACTGTCTCCACTGTACCTACTGACTGACTGACTGACTGTCTGACTGTCTCCACTGTACCTACTGACTGACTGGCTGACTGTCTCCACTGTACCTACTGACTGGCTGACTGTCTCCACTGTACCTACTGACTGACTGGCTGACTGTCTCCACTGTACCTACTGACTGACTGGCTGTCTGACTGTCTCCACTGTACCTACTGACTGACTGGCTGACTGTCAACACTGTACCTACTGACTGACTGACTGACTGTCTCCACTGTACCTACTGACTGTCTGACTGTCTCCACTGTACCTACTGACTGTCTGACTGTCTCCACTGTACCTACTGACTGGCTGACTGTCTCCACTGTACCTACTGACTGACTGTCTGGCTGACTGTCTCCACTGTACCTACTGACTGTCTGACTGTCTCCACTGTACCTACTGACTGTCTGACTGTCTCCACTGTACCTACTGACTGACTGACTGACTGACTGACTGACTGACTGACTGACGGTCTCCACTTTTCCTACCGACTGATTGACTGACTGTCTGACTGTCTCCAATGTACCTACTGACTGGCTGTCTGACTGTCTCCACTGTACCTACTGACTGTCTGACTGTCTCCACTGTACCTACTGACTGGCTGACTGTCTCCACTGTACCTACTGACTGACTGACTGACTGACTGTCTCCACTGTACCTACTGACTGACTGTCTCCACTGTACCTACTGACTGACTGACTGACTGACTGTCTCCACTGTACCTACTGACTGACTGTCTCCACTGTACCGACTGACTGACTGACTGACTGACTGACTGTCTCCACTGTACCTACTGACTGACTGTCTGACTGTCTCCACTGTACCTACTGACTGGCTGACTGGCTCCACTGTACCTACTGACTGACTGTCTGGCTGACTGTCTCCACTGTACCTACTGACTGACTGACTGACTGGCTGACTGTCTCCACTGTACCTACTGACTGGCTGACTGGCTCCACTGTACCTACTGACTGACTGACTGACTGACTGACTGACTGACTGACTGTCTCCACTGTACCTACCGACTGATTGACTGACTGTCAGACTGTCTCCACTGTACCTACTGACTGGCTGACTGTCTCCACTGTACCTACTGACTGACTGACTGGCTGACTGTCTCCACTGTACCTACTGACTGGCTGACTGTCTCCACTGTACCTACTGACTGACTGACTGGCTGACTGTCTCCACTGTACCTACTGACTGACTGACTGACTGACTGTCTCCACTGTACCTACTGACTGACTGACTGACTGTCTCCACTGTACCTACTGACTGACTGACTGTCTCCACTGTACCTACTGACCGACTGACTGTCTCCACTGTACCTACTGACTGACTGGCTGACTGTCTCCACTGTACCTACTGACCGACTAACTGACTGACTGTCTCCACTGTACCTACTGACTGAGTGACTGGCTGACTGACTGTGATATGGTACTTTAGAGATGTGATATGGTACTTTAGAGATGTGGTATGGTACTTTAGAGATGTGGTATGGTACTTTAGAGATGTGATATGGTACATTAGAGATATGTTAGAGATGTGGTATGGTACTTTAGAGATGTGATATGGTACTTTAGAGATGTGGTATGGTACTTTAGAGATGTGGTATAGTAACTTTAGAGATGTGGTATGGTACTTTAGAGATGTGGTATGGTACCTTTAGATATGTGTTTGACGAATGAGGTGGTTCCTCGTGACACTCCGCTGACAAAGGCCCCGGGGCCACGGGTTAAACCCTCATATGGCAGACGGAAGAAGTCTGCTACGCCGTTACCGATGGACCT
>NW_028158764.1:47500-57500 GCF_964263955.1 Coregonus lavaretus | reverse complement strand
AGTGGGTAGTATTAGTTGTTGACCTGTGCGCCGGGGCAGTTGATGTCCACGGGGTCGCTCCACTCTGGAGACGTCTGGAGGTCGCTGGGCTGCAGACTGGAGCCAGGGGGCATGTTAGGGTTAGGACTGGTCTTTAGCAGCAGGGTGGGTGGAGGCTCTCTCTGTCTGCAGTCAGGGAAGCTGGAGTATTGGTGGTAGAGTCCATGGTGGAGGGAGGAGTTAGCAGGGAGGGGGTGGCAGTACACCTCTGTCCTGGGGGGTTCTGGGGGACAAATGGTCAACAGTTAATTGATGTTATTTGACCATAAAAAAAAAAAAAGACATTCACACAGTACATAAATTTTAAAACATGTCTAGGTTAACACAATAAAGTCAATGACTCATTTCCATCGTGGTCCGTTAAAGTGCATGGTGCAATAAATGATATGGATACAGTCAGGCCCATAGGGTGCCATTCGTGACATAGACTTAGATTGAGAGTTGAGAGTTGATTGAGGAACAACAGTCAGGAACAACTCAGGGCCCTACGTCCCAAGGTCGGAGTGTTTTATGTGGAGAGGTGTAAATTCTAACACCGTGTCTGAGGTTGGCAGGAGGCATAATAGAGAGTGTGTGTGTGTGTGTGTGTGTGTGTGTGTGTGTGTGTGTGTGTCTGGCCCTACCCATGACATTCTCCCTGAGCAGCATAGAGAGAGAGGTCTGGTTGTGGATGAGGACAGGGGTCTTCATTCAGCGTCACGTAGGTGATACCCAGGTGTTCCTGATACGTCATCACCAACGCTCTGGAACAACCAAACACTGAGTCATTTAACCACCAGCAGCACACCCAGCATCCCTCTATCCCCCACTAAGCCCAGAGGCCTGCAGGGTAGGGCCCTGATTGGAGGCAGGCCTGCAGGGTGGGGCCCTGATTGGAGGCAGGCCTGCAGGGTGGGGCCCTGATTGGAGGCAGGCCTGCAGGGTAGGGCCCTGATTGGAGGCAGGCCTGCAGGGTGGGGCCCTGATTGGAGGCAGGCCTGCAGGGTGGGGCCCTGATTGGAGGCAGGCCTGCAGGGTGGGGCCCTGATTGGAGGCAGGCCTGCAGGGTAGGGCCCTGATTGGAGGCAGGCCTGCAGTGTAGGGCCCTGATTGGAGGCAGGCCTGCAGTGAGGGCCCTGATTGGAGGCACCTGGGGAGGGAGGGACACGGACAGACACACACACGGACAGACACACACGGACAGACAGAGGGAAACACAGCTGGGCCATGAAATAACAAAAGACTGAAAGTATCTGTGTTGTAACCCATGTTGTAAAAATCACTTCTGAACTCACGGGCCCAATTATGAAGAGGAGGACGCTTTTTCTGTTTAGCTGTCCAAACAGTGGTCTATAAGAGCCTGTGTTTAGGCCACCCCCGGAGAGAAGAGAGATAGAGAGATGGAGAGAAACAGACAGAGGGAGAGAGAGAGAGAGAGCGAGAAGTGGAAATGATGAGGACATCCCTTATGGCTCCAGTGCCAGTGTTTAACAGGGCATGACCACTAAAGGCTCTGTGCTATATGTCCCGTAGCCAGGGTCTGTTCTCTCTGTGTCCCGCAGTCACTCTGTTCTACCAGGGTCTGTTCTCTCTGTTCTACCATGGTCTGTTCTCTCTGTGTCCCGTAGTCACTCTGTTCTACCAGGGTCTGTTCTCTCTGTGTCCTGTAGTCACTCTGTTCTACCAGGGTCTGTTCTCTCTGTGTCCCGTAGTCACTCTGTTCTACCAGGGTCTGTTCTCTCTGTTCTACCATGGTCTGTTCTCTCTGTGTCCCGTAGTCACTCTGTTCTACCAGGGTCTGTTCTCTCTGTGTCCCGTAGTCACTCTGTTCTACCAGGGTCTGTTCTCTCTGTGTCCCGTAGTCACTCTGTTCTACCAGGGTCTGTTCTCTCTGTTCTACCAGGGTCTGTTCTCTCTGTTCTACCAGGGTCTGTTCTCTCTGTGTCCTGTAGTCACGCTGTTCTACCAGGGTCTGTTCTCTCTGTGTCCTGTAGTCACTCTGTTCTACCAGGGTCTGTTCTCTCTGTGTCCTGTAGTCACTCTGTTCTACCAGGGTCTGTTCTCTCTGTGTCCTGTAGTCACTCTGTTCTACCAGGGTCTGTTCTCTCTGTGTCCTGTAGTCACTCTGTTCTACCAGGGTCTGTTCTCTCTGTGTCCTGTAGTCACGCTGTTCTACCAGGGTCTGTTCTCTCTGTGTCCTGTAGTCACTCTGTTCTACCAGGGTCTGTTCTCTCTGTGTCCTGTAGTCACTCTGTTCTACCAGGGTCTGTTCTCTCTGTGTCCTGTAGTCACTCTGTTCTACCAGGGTCTGTTCTCTCTGTGTCCTGTAGTCACTCTGTTCTACCAGGGTCTGTTCTCTCTGTGTCCTGTAGTCACTCTGTTCTACCAGGGTCTGTTCTCTCTGTGTCCTGTAGTCACTCTGTTCTACCAGGGTCTGTTCTCTCTGTGTCCTGTAGTCACTCTGTTCTACCATGGTCTGTTCTCTCTGTGTCCTGTAGTCACTCTGTTCTACCAGGGTATGTTCTCTCTGTGTCCTGTAGTCACTACCCACTCTGCTCTGCTCCACTCTGTTTCACCCACCTGGTGCTCAGGCCACTGCTGCTGCAGATCTCCCCAGGGACTGCCACACTCTGCCTGGGGAAGTCAGGTCTGACGGGGGGCCGGGAGGCTCCAGGACCCAGGCCCAGCTACAGGCCCAGGGTCCTGGGTGGGCAGGCAGCTGAACAGCATGTGTCTGGTTGGTAGAGGGGATCGAGGGGTTCCCCGCTCCCCCTGTACCCCCTTTCGTAGCAGGTCCCAGCAGGCCACAGAGACCGGTCTGGAAGGTGTCTTCACTCCGGCTGGAGCCAGGCTGAACACTGCTGTTTCTGGGAGGGAACAGGCCTAGAGAAGAGAGGAGACTCTAGGTCATCTCCCAGTCTGTGGTCTAACATCACCGTGCCATTCTTCCCAGAGAGCTCAGGTCTAAACTGGTAGCAGGGTTCAGCATGCTGAGAGCAGTGAGTCGTTTGGTTCAGAGGGGGTTAGGCACTAAGCATGATGAACAGCCAACTAGAAAGACTGCTGTTGTTTGAGAGAGAGGGGGGATGGAGACGAGGTTCAAGTCAATCTGTGATTATGATGAATACATCAATCAGATAGAAGCGCTAAAATACTTGATGTCTATCAGGGGACCTCACTCACTGAGGGGACGCACACACACACTTAACACGCACACACACACACACACACACACACAAACACACACACACACACACACACACACACACACACACACACACACAAACACACTCCCCTCTCCAACAAAGCCCAGCTCCTCTCGGCCGTTACCTCATAAATCACGGGTGCTATGGAAACAATGCTTTATTTGTTTCTATTTCACAGACTATTACACATTTAGGGCTTTAAGTTAGTTTCCTGAAGATATCAGCCTTTAGACAGACTGCCTTAGTCCTTAGTGATGGGGTTTGAGGCAGGAATCCCTACAGACAGACTGCCTTAGTACTTAGTGATGGGGTTTGAGGCAGGAATCCCTACAGACAGACAGACTGCCTTAGTACTTAGTGATGGGGTTTGAGGCAGGAATCCCTACAGACAGACAGGCTTTAAACAGGAGAGATGGGCTGTGAGGGGGGACTCCTCTGCCCTGTGTGTGTGTGTGTGTGTGTGTGTGTGTGTGTGTGTGTGTGTGTGTGTGTGTGTGTGTAGTGAGTGAGAAGACGTGTGTAACCACTGAAGGTATGGTCCAGTCATCTCATCTAGACTAGAGGAAGGACTGACACTGAGCTCTACCGGGCTCCACTGTGCTCTACTGGGGTTTACCAAGACTGGTGCAACAAACAAAAAACATCCAGTCAGCAGCAGTCCTGTGGGTGAAAACAGCTCGTTGGTGAGAGGTCAAAGGAGAATGGCAAGAATGGTGCAAGCTAACAGGCGGGCCACAAACAGGCAAATAACGGCGCAGTACAACCGTGGTGTGCAGAACGGCATCTCGGAACACACAACTCGTCGGTCCTTGTCACGGATGGGCTATTGCAGCAGACGACCACACCAGGTTCCACTCCTATCAACTAAAAACAAGAAGAAGCGGCTCCAGTGGGCACGCCATCACCAACACTGGTTGAGGGGCTGTTCCACTGGGCTGGGAGGGTGAGGGGCTGGGGGGTGAGGGGCTGGGGGGTGAGGGACTGTTCCACTGGGCTGGGGGGGTGAGGGGCTGTTCCACTGGGCTGGGGGGGTGAGGGGCTGGGGGGGTGAGGGGCTGTTCCACTGGGCTGGGGGGGTGAGGGGCTGTTCCACTGGGCTGGGGGGTGAGGGGCTGGGGGGGTGAGAAACACCTCAGTAATCACTAAGCAAACATCTTGTAGCTGTCGCCGGTCGGGGAAAGAGAGGGATGTGGGAGAGTACGGCTGTCAGATTTCACACTTCTAAAAGCTGAGCTCCGTTGGCAGCCCCCCTGACAGAAGCTGCTAAGCACATTTGATCCAGTCAGAAAGCAATCTCTCTCTCTCTCTCTCTCTCTCTCTCTTCTCTCTCTCTCTCTCTCTCTCTCTCTCTCTCTCTTCTCTCTCTCTCTCTCTCTCTCTCTCTCTCTCTCTCTCTCTCTCTCTCTCTCTCTCTCTCTCTCTCTCTCTCTCTCTCTCTCTCTCTCTCTCTCTCTCTCTCTCTCTCTCTCTCTCTCTCTCTCTCTCTCTCTCTCTCCTCTCTCTCTCTCTCTCTCGTTCATTAGTAATATGATGTTTGCACTGTGTTGCTCTCTCCTGCCCGCTGTGCCAAACTTTATCTAAATGCAAGGCCCCATCTCTTGTGTGAGAAAGTGGGTCTGTGGCAGAACATAATGACAGTGGACATCTCTGGTCTGGAGAACGGCTACAAAAGGATCTACACCAGGGGTCTCCAAGGATCTAAACCAGGGGTCTCCAAGGATCTACACCAGGGGTCTCCAAGGATCTACACCAGGGGTCTCCAAGGATCTACACCAGGGGTCTCCAAGGATCTACACCAGGGGTCTCCAAGGATCTACACCAGGGGTCTCCAAGGATCTAAACAGGGGTCTCCAAGGATCTACACCAGGGGTCTCCAAGGATCTAAACCAGGGGTCTCCAAGGATCTACACCAGGGGTCTCCAAGGATCTACACCAGGGTCTCCAAGGATCTACACCAGGGGTCTCCAAGGATCTAAACCAGGGGTCTCCAAGGATCTAAAACCAGGGGTCTCCAATGATCTAAACCAGGGGTCTCCAATGATCTAAACCAGGGGTCTCCAAGGATCTAAACCAGGGGTCTCCAATGATCTAAACCAGGGGTCTCCAATGATCTAAACCAGGGGTCTCCAAGGATCTAAACCAGGGGTCTCCAATGATCTACACCAGGGGTCTCCAAGAGTGCTACTTAAAAAAATGAAACATTGCGAGTTATTCATTAAAAAAAATCTTTCCAATAGGCCCATTCTTCTGTTCTCCTCTCCTCTGCAACTCTTCCTCGGGTCCTCAGTGCACTGCTTTCTCTTGTACACTATGTTTTCTGTCAATATACAGTTGAAGTCGGAAGTTTACATACACTTAGGTTGGAATCATTAAAACTCGTTTTTCAACCACTCCACAAACTATAGTTTTGGCAAATCGGTTAGGACATCTACTTTGTGCATGACACAAGTCATTTTTCCAACAATTGTTTACAGACAGATTATTTCACTTATAATTCACTGTATCATAATTCCAGTGGGTAAGAAGTTTACATACACTAAGTTTACTGTGCCTTTAACCAGCTTGGAAAATTCCAGAAAATGATGTCATGGCTTTAGAAGCTTCTGATAGGCTAATTGACATCATTTTAGTCAATTTGAGGTGTACCTGTGGATGTATTTCAAGGCCTACCTTCAAACTCAGTGCCTCTTTGCTTGACATCATGGGAAAATGAAAAGAAATCAGCCAAGACCTCAGAAAAAAATGTTTGACCTCCACAAGTCTGGTTCATCCTTGGGAGCAATTTCCAAACGCCTGAAGGTACCACGTTCATCTGTACAAACAATAGTATGCAAGTATAAACACCATGGGACCACGCAGCCGTCATACCGCTCAGGAAGGAGACGCGTTCTGTCTCCTAGAGATGAACGTACTTTGGTGCGAAAAGTGCAAATCAATCCCAGAACAACAGAAAAGTACCTTCTGAAGATGCTGTAGGAAACAGGTACAAAAGTATCTATATCCACAGTAAATATCGACATAACCTGAAAGGCCGCTCAGCAAGGAAGAAGCCACTGCTCCAAAACCGCCATAAAAAAGCCAGACTACGGTTTGCAACTGCACATGGGGACAAATATCATACTTTTTGGAGAAATGTCCTCTGGTCTGATGAAACAAAAACATAACTGTTTGGCCATAATGACCATCGTTATGTTTGGAGGAAAAATGGGGCCGCTTGCAAGCCGAAGAACACCATCCCAACCGTGAAGCACGGGGGTGGCAGCATCATGCTGGCATGGTGCTTTGCTGCAGGAGGGACTGGTGCACTTCACAGAATAGATGACCTCAATCCTATAGACAATTTGTGGGCAGAACTGAAAAAGCGTGTGCAAGCGAGGAGGCCTACAAACCTGACTCAGTTACACCAGCTCTGTCAGGAGGAATGGGCCAAAATTCACCCAACTTATTGTGGGAAGCTTGTGGAAGGCTACCCGAAACGTTTGACCCAAGTTAAACAATTTAAAGGCAATGCTACCAAATACTAACTGAGTGTATGTAAACTTCTGACCCACTGGGAATGTGATGAAAGAAATAAAAGTTGAAATAAATCACTCTCTACTATTATTCTGACATTTCACATTCTTAAAATAAAGTGGTGATCCCAACTGACCTAAAACAGGGAATTTTTACGAGGATTAAATGTCAGGAATTGTGAAAAACTGAGTTTAAATGTATTTGGCTAAGGTGTATATAAACTTCCAACTTCAACTGTACCTGGTAAAATAATGGTTCACAGACAACTCTGATTTTTCCCCCAATTTATGTTATATATTTTCCCAAATTATGTTCTCAGTTATATTTTTCACTCTTGAAATTACAATTGTTCATAGAGAAACAACGAAATTGGAGGTTCTAAATTAATGTCAAAGCTTAAATCACATCAGAAGACAATTTTGTTTTAGGTCTGGAAGAAATCTAACAAATGTCCCTTTAATTGCTAATCTGACCCTTTAATTGCAAATCTGACCCTTTAATTGCTAATCTGTCCCTTTAATTGCTAATCTGACCCTTTAATTGCTAATCTGACCCTTTAATTGCTAATCTGACCCTTTAATTGCTAATCTGACCCTTTAATTGCTAATCTGACCCTTTAATTGTGCATCTAGTGAGTGAGGAATGTACCGGTCTAGAGATAGTTCTGCGCTGCTCATTTCATGGCAACATTTGCAAATAACAAATAATAGATACAAATCATATACTTCCTCATGATATCCTCCTGCCAGGTAAGCCTACTTTGCAGTTAACATTTAATTGAGAAGGTTTTGGGGAAAGTATTTCTGTCAATCCACAAGACGGTTATCACGTGAACTGGCTACACACTGAGTGATAGATAAACGCTCGCGCCACACAGACAGACTGGGGTAATATTGCTGGAAATGAACTGGCAGATATTGTGTTAGGTTTGGCTTTTTGAGCCAATAGTGGCTAACCAGGGGTGGGATAATGTCAATGTTGCCTTGATTAGATAGTAGCTGGGAGCATTCGGTGTCTGATACTTGTGAGATTTGTTCATGACAGTTTGCGGTGGAACATGTGAAAAATGTATGTACTTTCAGACTAGTTTGGAGAGCTACCCATAGGTGGTCTGGTAGCTACTGGTAGATCACGATGGACCTGTTGGAGATCCCTGATCTAAACTAATCCTAGAGGAATGGCTCTGATAGCTCTGCATTGTCTTAATGTCACAGTTTACTATTGTTATCAACAGAGACAGAGTGACAACAAAGAGATGCTTATTTCATTCAAACACTGATACTGTTCTGGTGAACTAAACACTTCTCTGTTGTCAGAGTTAGATGCTGTTCTGGTGAACTAAACACTTCTCTGTTGTCAGAGTTAGATGCTGTTCTGGTGAACTAAACACTTCTCCGTTGTCAGAGTTAGATGCTGTTCTGGTGAACTAAACACTTCTCCGTTGTCAGACTTAGATGCTGTTCTGGTGAACTAAACACTTCTCCGTTGTCAGAGTTAGATGCTGTTCTGGTGAACTAAACACTTCTCCGTTGTCAGACTTAGATGCTGTTCTGGTGAACTAAACACTTCTCCGTTGTCAGAGTTAGATGCTGTTCTGGTGAACTAAACACTTCTCCGTTGTCAAAGTTAGATGCTGTTCTGGTGAACTAAACACTTCTCTGTTGTCAGAGAACACACACCACACACACACACACACACACACACACACACACACACACACACACAAATACACGCTGTACTGTACCTATCTGTGTCCTTGCTGACGTAGGGCCATGGTGGCTGGCTGTTGTTCTTCAGACCATAGAAGTCTGCCAGTATGTGTTCCTGGCTGTCCTCCAACCCAACCTGGTTCCTGTTCACTATCTGTTTGATCACAGCGGTGGAGATGGGCACCGCACAGTGAGACGCATCCTCTTCCTCCCTGCAAGAGAACACACACACACACACACACACACACACACACACACACACACACACACACACACACACACACACACACACACACACACACACACACACACACACACACACACACCACACACACACACACACACACACACACACACACACACACACACACACACACGTTAGTCTTCATATAAAAACACACAGTATCTGTGTGCCTCAGTTGGTCCAGCGTGGCGCCAGCAACGTGAGTTTGATTCCCACTGTCTGGGATGAAATATTATCTCAACGTTTTCTACAGACACCCCAGTACAGTCAGTATCCACTCTGTGCTACTCTGTGGATCCTAACTGACCCCTACTAAAGTGGAAACAAACGACATGGTTGACTGGGGTCAAAGTGGAAACCAAAGCCATGGTTAACTGGGGTCTAAAGTAGAAACCAAAGGGTTAACTTGGTCGGGTGGCCTGGCAGGGTGTCTTTCAGCAGGTCTGGGGATCAGAGAGGGTGACCCAGCAGCACTAAATAAATAACCCTTTAGGAAACTATAGATACTTTAGATCCAGACAATAGAAGACCGTGGCTTTAGAACTACGACAAGCATCTACCTGTCACTCAGCAGCCAGTCCTACTTGGACTGCTGAGACCCCTCCCCTCCCCTCCCTCCCTCCCTCTCCCCTCCCTCCCTCCCTCTCCCCTCCCTCCCTCCCTCTCCCCTCGGCCCGGGGCTGAAACAGAACTGTTTGTATGCGTCCCAAATGGCACCCTATTCCCTATAGAGCCCTGGTTAAAAGTAGTGCACTATGTAGGGAATAGGGTGCCATTTGGAATGTAGCCTATGTTTATTAATAGAGTCCATTGTGCTTTAAAAGGAAATAGGAGAACAGGCCAGAGAGACAGCCTGATGATGGAGAACAGGCCAGAGAGACAGCCTGATGATGGAGAACAGGCCAGAGAGACAGCCTGATGATGGAGAACAGGCCAGAGAGACAGCCTGATGATGGAGAACAGGCCAGAGAGACAGCCTGATGATGGATGGTGGAGAACAGGCCAGAGAGACAGCCTGATGATGGATGGTGGAGAACAGGCCAGAGAGACAGCCTGATGATGGATGGTGGAGAACAGGCCAGAGAGACAGCCTGATGATGGAGAACAGGCCAGAGAGACAGCCTGATGATGGATGGTAGAGAACAGGCCAGAGAGACAGCCTGATGATGGAGAACAGGCCAGAGAGACAGCCTGATGATGGATGGTAGAGAACAGGCCAGAGAGACAGCCTGATGATGGAGAACAGGCCAGAGAGACAGCCTGATGATGGAGAACAGGCCAGAGAGACAGCCTGATGATGGATGGTAGAG
>NW_028158764.1:25000-42500 GCF_964263955.1 Coregonus lavaretus | reverse complement strand
AGAGGACGGTGTTAGATATAGAGGACGGTGTTAGATATAGAGGACGGTGTTAGGTATAAGAGGACGGTGTTAGATATAGAGGACGGTGTTAGATATAGAGGACGGTGTTAGATATAGAGGACGGTGTTAGATATAGAGGACGGTGTTAGATAGAGAGGACGGTGTTAGATATAGAGGATGGTGTTAGAGTTAAAGGACGGTGTTAGAGTTAGAGGAGGGTGTTAGATATAGAGGACGGTGTTAGATATAGAGGACGGTGTTAGATATAGAGGACGGTGTTAGATATGGAGGACGGTGTTAGATATAGAGGACGGTGTTAGAGTTAGAGGACGGTGTTAGATATAGAGGACGGTGTTAGATATAGAGGACGGTGTTAGATATAGAGGACGGTGTTAGATATAGGGGACGGTGTTAGAGTTAGAGGACGGTGTTAGATATAGAGGACGGTGTTAGATATAGAGGACGGTGTTAGATAGAGAAGGATGTTAGATATAGAGGACGGTGTTAGATATAGAGGACGGTGTTAGATATAGAGGACGGTGTTAGATATAGGGGACGGTGTTAGAGTTAGAGGACGGTGTTAGAGTTAGAGGACGGTGTTAGATATAGAGGACAGTGTTAGATATAGAGGACGGTGTTAGATACAAGAGGACGGTGTTAGATGTAGAGGACGGTGTTAGATATAGAGGACGGTGTTAGATATAGAGGACGGTGTTAGATATAGAGGACGGTGTTAGAGTTAGAGGACGGTGTTAGATATAGAGGATGGTGTTAGAGTTAAAGGACGGTGTTAGATATAGAGGGCGGTGTTAGATATAGAGGACGGTGTTAGATATAGAGGACGGTGTTAGATATAGAGGACGGTGTTAGATAGAGAAGGATGTTAGATATAGAGGACGGTGTTAGATATAGAGGACGGTGTTAGATATAGAGGACGGTGTTAGATAGAGAGGACGGTGTTAGATAGAGAAGGATGTTAGATATAGAGGACGGTGTTATATATAGAGGACGGTGTTAGATATAGAGGACGGTGTTAGAGTTAGAGGACGGTGTTAGATATAGAGGACGGTGTTAGAGTTAGAGGACGGTGTTAGATATAGAGGACGGTGTTAGATATAGAGGACGGTGTTAGATATAGAGGACGGTGTTAGATATAGAGGACGGTGTTAGATAGAGAAGGATGTTAGATATAGAGGATGGTGTTAGATATAGAGGACGGTGTTAGATATAGAGGAGGGTGTTAGATATAGAGGACGGTGTTAGATAGAGAAGGATGTTAGATATAGAGGACGGTGTTAGATATAGAGGACGGTGTTAGAGTTAGAGGACGGTGTTAGATATAGAGGACGGTGTTAGATATAGAGGACGGTGTTAGATATAGAGGACGGTGTTAGATATAGAGGACGGTGTTAGATATAGAGAACGGTGTTAGAGTTAGAGGACGGTGTTAGATATAGAGGACGGTGTTAGATATAGAGGACGGTGTTAGATAGAGGGGACGGTGTTAGATATAGAGGACGGTATTAGAGTTAGAGGACGGTGTTAAATATAGAGGACGGTGTTAGATATAGAGGACGGTGTTAGATAGAGATGACGGTGTTAGATAGAGAAGGATGTTAGATATAGAGGACGGTGTTAGATATAGAGGACGGTGTTAGAGTTAGAGGACGGTGTTAGATATAGAGGACGGTGTTAGATATAGAGGACGGTGTTAGATAGAGATGACGGTGTTAGATAGAGAAGGATGTTAGATATAGAGGACGGTGTTAGATATATAGGACGGTGTTAGAGTTAGAGGACGGTGTTAGATAGAGAGGACGGTGTTAGATAGAGAAGGATGTTAGATATAGAGGACGGTGTTAGATATAGAGGATGGTGTTAGATATAGAGGACGGTGTTAGATAGAGAAGGATGTTAGATATAGAGGACGGTGTTAGATATAGAGGACGGTGTTAGATAGAGAAGGATGTTAGATATAGAGGACGGTGTTAGATATAGAGGACGGTGTTAGATATAGAGGACGGTGTTAGATAGAGAAGGATGTTAGATATAGAGGACGGTGTTAGAGTTAGAGGACGTTGTTAGATATAGAGGACGGTGTTAGATAGAGAAGGATGTTAGATATAGAGGATGGTGTTAGATATAGAGGACGGTGTTAGATATAGAGGACAGTGTTAGAGTTAGAGGACGGTGTTAGATAGAGAAGGATGTTAGATATAGAGGATGGTGTTAGATATAGAGGACGGTGTTAGATATAGAGGACGGTGTTAGATATAGAGGACGGTGTTAGATATAGTGGACGGTGTTAGATATAGAGGACGGTGTTAGATATAGAGGACGGTGTTAGAGTTAAAGGACGGTGTTAGATATAGAGGACAGTGTTAGAGTTAGAGGACGGTGTTAGATATAGAGGACGGTGTTAGATATAGAGGACAGTGTTAGATATAGAGGACGGTGTTAGATAGAGAAGGATGTTAGATATAGAGGAGGGTGTTAGATCTCTATATCTTATCCAGAGCGACTTAGCTTCTGTGTCTGCGTTTGACTCCTTCACCACATCTACATCAGCCGTTGTGACACACTGTTGGAGCTAGAAACACAAGCATATAGCTAGGTATTACTGTACTGTTGGAGCTAGAAACACAAGCATATAGCTAGGTATTACTGTACTGTTGGAGCTAGAAACACAAGCATATAGCTAGGTATTACTGAACTGTTGGAGCTAGAAACACAAGCATATAGCTAGGTATTACTGAACTGTTGGAGCTAGAAACACAAGCATATAGCTAGGTATTACTGCACTGTTGGAGCTAGAAACACAAGCATATAGCTAGGTATTACAGTACTGTTGGAGCTAGAAACACAAGCATATAGCTAGGTATTACTGCTGTCGTGTATTGAGATTATGACGTTGTTAAATGTTTTTAAGTGGAACTGAAAGAATGTTGATTTTAGTATCAAGAGGGAATGTTTTAGTGTAACGTCACATACAACAGACAGGAAGTGTGTTGCAGACAGGGGATTGGACAGTAGAGGGAGCCACCCACATCTTGGGAGTTTATATATACTGGGGGAAAAACGAAGAAGGTTCAGAAAGCATTCAGATTCATTTGGGATGGCTTCTCCAGACTGCGCGGGTCTGTAACTTATGCTGTAACTTATGCTGTAGCCTCTAAAACACGGTGCAGCCTAAGTGGATTCTTTGATTGACAGCAATACCCACCAGCATTCGACGCGATACCACAAATGGAGGTCCTACCGAGATTCTGATTGCATCGTTCTGGGTCCCTTCCTGAGGCGCGAGGTGACTACTGCCCAAGCCGGCTTTAAAGGTGAGATTACTCACAAAATTAAGGCATTGGTTATCCCGCTGATTGGGGAGAGGGCATTGAAGGTGTACAGATTAAAAGTACTTGGATCGTTGTTGATGTGGGGTGTTGCGGTCGATTACGAGTCTTTAAAAATATTCTAAAATATATTCCATTGGTAACGGCAGGTAATTGGAAGTTTAGAGCATAAAACGGTAGGAATTAAGTATTGAAGGTGTACAATTAAAACAGATATGCGCATTCATTAGGGCACTGTACCGCTTAAGACCCCGGGGGGGCCATTTAGAAAATGATGGGCCGGCAAATCCGCTTGCACGATAGAATGTGCAGTCGGTGGGTTTTTAAAGAAAACTCGGATTGATGGGGTTTATCTGATTGTGATTATGGTTCGACTTTCGTCCGACGGGGTGTCTGATTGGGTCTAATTTCTCGGTGAAATGGTCATTAATCCACGGTAGCAAAAACGGTAGGAGAAATATGTTAAAAGGAATAAGGGCAGTGCAGGATGTTTATTTGTGTGGTAGGCCGCAGTTAGCTAAAGGCTAAGGCTAATGTTAATGCTAAATGCTGGAGTGTGGGTCATGCTACATTGTACATAGCGGCTAATGCTAAATGCTAATGCTAAATGCTAATTGTGTTGCGTGCTACATGCTAACGTGTCCTTAGAGGGCCATTTCGATGGATTAAAGCCTCTTAAACTTGTTTGCATTTGGGTGGAATTCAGAGTTCTACGCAAATGTGAGGTCTGTTATGTGTAATTGTCTGACTATAAGGGTAAAATAGAGAACTGAGGTAGAACGCTGGCGTTCTATGGTGTGGCAAGCATGGGGTTAAATGGATGTGCGCATGCGCTTGATTTTACGGCGCTAAAACTACGACATGCGGTTATGTGCTAAAACTACAAACACGGCATTGTGGGTAAGGGTCATAGGTCTGTGGGGTTACCCTGCAGGGGGAAAAATAGCCACAGATAAGGGGTATTTGGACACGAATCTTCTAAATCATTAAAGTGACTGTTATTCGAACATGAAACTATTTGTTGAGATGTAGTGAATTTATAAATTAAATATAAGTTGACGGAGTATAATGAATTATATTAAATGACGGATTAAAATAAGATAAAAATGTTTTTGAGCGATCTATTTAGTCCTGAATTAATTCTTAGAGCGAATGTGAACGAAGGAATATTGAATGGTTGGAAATACTCAGTAATTGCATTAACTACTAAAATGTTATTCTGTGTCTTTGTTCTTCTGTCATATGAGAGGAACGATAAGCGAGAGGAGAGAGAGAGGAGATACAGGAAGTGCTGACGTGCGTCACGTGACAAGGTGTGACGCAGGCAGAGGATCAGATATCAGGCTAGTTCACAAAAAATATTTGATGTTATGACAATTTCACATAGGCTTGGCAAATACATTAAAAATTGCATTTTGGAGTCTCTGTGCATCACTGGGCTGGATTACAGTTCGGTTGGAAATCAGGTACTGACAGTATTCTGGAATTAAGATACTTGGGTGCATATTAAACAATGGAGTTTATGGTTACACTTGCATTTGATGGGTTGTGGTAAGATAACCACTAATTGATAAATTGGTAAGATAGGATATAAATAAAAATTGGTTTTAATTATTCATAATTTTTAATTGGTTTTTTAATAGATTTTTTATTTTTAATTAGAAATGGTTTTTGATAAAAAATTTAATGGAATTTTTTCATATTCATATTTTGGTTGATTGATATATTAAAAAAAAAAAAAAAAAATTAATAATTGATAATTGAAGGGGGGAAGCCATAGGCTATATAGTCTAAAATAAAATAATTCACGATAAAGGAATATAAAAGGGTTGTTACAATGGGGAGAAAGGACAGCAAGGCTATAAAGTCATTACACCGGTTGATATAGGGAAAAATTAGTAATCCTTTAACTAAAGTAGTGTTAGAAAAACTAAGGGCAGAAGTTAGTACACCTTTCTCACATACGGATTCAGCAAAAAGACACCCACCTTACGAGAAGGAAGTAGAGCTTAGGGATGTTTATCCTCAGCTTCCAGTGATCATCCAGGAGGGTGATTGTTGCATCAGAGATGAAGATGAATAATAGATAGAGGACAAGCAGAAACGACAATGAAGATGAATCCAGAACTCCCGAAGGAAGAAAATGAGATGTCTGAAAGAGAAGAGTGAGGTTAGGAAGATGGAACTTGAAGAAGATGGTGAAGATGAAGATCAGAGTGATGGAGAAGAGATCATGGGTGGATATGACTCTGTGATCAGAAGGAAGTTGGCAAGAGAGGAAAGAAGGATACTAGAGATTCGAGTTCAGTTGAAGACAGCGAGAAAGAGGAGACTGAAGGTGCTGTGTATTCAAAAGGAGTTTGTCCTACAAGGACTGGCACAGAAGATACAGAAGAGGAGAAAACCTGCTGAGAAAATAATCCCAAGAATTGGAGGAGAAGAAGAATACATTGAGGCCAAGATGCTGAAGAAAAGTAAGAAGATGATGGAAGATGATATTTCGAGGACAGTGCTTAGAATATAAGCTGTTGAAGAATCCTGATATGTCAACAACAAAGAACAGGACGAAGAAACTCTCAAGAAACTCAATCATACAACTGGTGGAGAAGAGAAGCTTTGGTTAGGAAGAATCAGAGTGAACCAAATCAACAATCACTGTTACAGCTTCAACTGAACAATATCAAATGCAATTGTACCAGCCAAGGGGGGTACCAGGTGTTCCATATCCACAGACAGTTTCTGGACAGACACAGAATTGGAGAGGAAGAGGACGAGAAGACTTAGAAGAAGGAGGAAGATTTCAGCTACACTTCCAGCAACTTCCAGAAGACGGTTATAATTGTGGACAGATTGGTCACTTTACCTGTGACTGCAACAAGTCAGGAGGAAACAACAGAGAACATTTTTAAGGAAGATACAGGGGCCAGTCAAGATCACCTGTTCTCCAGGTGAACCCTAAGGATGCTAGAGTGCCTAGAAGATACGAAGGGGGGTGTCAGCTGATAGCACCGATTAGAGAAGAAGAGAAAATATCTAACAATTGAAGTAAAAAGAGGACTATGAGAAGTGATGGTGAATAGTGGGAAGACGTATCTGTGTTCAGCCTAAAAGAGGTTAAACATCTCACTCTGTAAAATTAACTAATTAGGATAGGGATTTGAGGTAGTAAAACAGTTAATTACTCTTAAGGAACCAATGGAGCTATGCTATACGAACTCAAAGAGAAATTAAAATAGACATACTAATATTAGAAGATACTGTTATTGCAGTGTTGGGAAGAGATGCATTGTTTAAATTGAACTGTACAATAGGATGTACACAAGACGGCTGTCTGGTAGAAGATTTTAAAAAGTAGGGTTTTTGGGAATCATATTTGCTTAAAAAGATAATATCATAGGAAGGATGATAATCTATTAGACTGCCTATTAGACAATCTGTCTGGAAAATAAAGTTAAAAGGGGTGACTGTTATTCTGGGTTACATTCTTACACCAAGAGATTTCAGGCTAGGCTAAAAGGTGTTTAGTCGTTTGCCAAGTCTGTGTGTAAAGAAGTCAGCAGCAGGTGGGGACTTTCCCATTCACATATTCTAAAATTTGGTGGTAAAGGGATTTTGTGAATAAATCAGTGGAAAAGGTTTTTAAAGGTTAGGAGAAAAGATTAGATTAAAATAAGTTAGGAGAACTAGGTTGAAGGGACTCTAAGACAGTAAGCTAAGTTTCAAAGTTGGTAGTAAGAGAGAGAACAGTGGTGAAGGACATTTTAGAGTAGGGAGATCAAGGTAATTATAGGTGTATTTTTTATAATCAAAAGTTTGAAAGTCAGGGATTAGAGATAGGACTGAGAGTTGGGAAAAAGTGACACTAGTGGGGATGGATGGAAGTACAAGCAAAGAGTTCAAAGATTTGGGGAAATTGGTTTTCAATATGTCCCAGAAGCAACAGGGAATATTTCAGTGGGATGTGAAGCAGCAAAGACCACCAAGGGCAACTCTGTTACAGGAGAAGCTAGTGATTCAGTTAGACAAAGTAGGCCTAGACCAGTTAGGAGAAAAGTCAGACGAAAACGTTACGAAAACTAGGGATGAAGTAACAACAATAACACCAACACTTCAGTCTATTAAAACAACAGTGGGAAGCAATTTAACTCTTTCAACATTGATAGTTATTAAATCCATAAATATATCGCATTTGATTATAAGGGAAGCAATAGCTCCAGCACCAATTTTAGGGGGAAAATACTTATTAGGGTTAGGATGGGGACGTTCCTCCCATATGGAGAGATAATTATGGAGAAGAAGTATTGTTATCAGGACCAAGAGTAGAAGCTGTTGCACCTAATTAAAGGAGGTATAGTTTGGAAGAGGGTTATGAGTGACTGTTCACTTATGTTGCGTAATGATAAGAGAAGATTAGGGAGAATATGTGTACTTATCTAGTGCAAGCATTAAAATTTGTTCCGGTTAAGAATTATTGGTTAAAAGGCTATGTAATTCATAAAGTAACGCTTATAATGGAAGATTTGAAGTCTGTTGAAGTTTCACAGTCACCAAAGGAGTTCAGGAGGAGTAGATTACAGTAGTCACTCCAACAGTAAATAATACAGAGTATATTGGTAACTTTCCCACTAGAAGTAATTAAAGGTGGTAATACATCAACTAAATCAACTACTTTAAGGGATTTAATGATACGATGGCAATAGCAAATGTAGGAAGTATGACACCGACAACAACTTTTCAGGGGTTTATGGTACGGATAGAGAGTGCTGTCAATGATAGTACGAATAGGGTTAAAATAGGAGAACAGATAATGGTAGAGAGAATATAGATTCAGCTGAAATAGTGAAGGAGACTATCATGGAGGTACAGAATGAGGTCTTTGATTTTAATGACAGACAAGGAGAGGTATCTGATCAGTACCGCTCGTTAGGGAAGAGAGAAACTAAATGGAGTGGTTTGATTCTTCTGTTGTGAAGATTAGAGATAGATGGGCAGGTTCCAGCAGCTCATTCTGTAATATCAGTGAGGAATCTTGAGGGTCCATGTCTGTTGAGAATTCCAGCACCAAACATGTTAGAGACGGTCGCTCGACCTCTATTAAGTATGTGTCAATCTTATGCTTTGTCATGACTGTTGTATTAGCAACAACAATCAGTAACCGATAAAATAATGTCGTTGTCAAAACATTTGTTTAAGCCTAGGTTTAGGTGTTATTGGGTTAAGTGAATTAACTTGTGTGCATTTGTTAGATGGGAAGAAAAATCAGGTAACAGCGAACCCTGGAGCATTGGAGATGAAACCATTTGAGGGTTAAAAGTTGTTTGGTTCTAATAAAACATATGATATAAGGGGTATGTTTATGGGAATATCAGATTGTGATGATTATATGATGACTTTGGATAAGCACGAACATAAGGTTAGAGAGGACAGATATAATGTTACTTTTTATGTACCAGGTAGTAAGAAGAGCAGGTCTTTGATGGTTAAAAGATTAGCTTTTGCCTGTCAATGTAACTATTGGGAATTTTAGAGATACTTTAAGGGTTTGTGGTGATGAAGCATATATATTCTTACCCTATGGATGGACAGGATGTTGTTACATGTCGACGTTGAAGCTTCCATATGAGGTTTTTACCATTAGAAGAGGAGTAGCACCGAACACAGATCAATCTGAAGCTAGGTTTGAAATTGGATGAAAAAGAGACATGGAGACATGTTATAGTCTTCAAGTCTATCATTGAAGGATGAATCTAAGGGAGAAGGGGGGACTATTTCCATGGTATGGTGTAACATTTGGGAAGATCCTATTGATGATAATAGTTATACTTTGAGTCCAGATAGTTCAGATAGTTATATATGCATTGAAGAATATAAGGGATGCATTTGGGAGATCTGAGGGAGCAGAAGTCAGCGAAGACTTGGTTGCAAGATCAGGTAGGCCAGTAGGGGCAGTGATGGGTTACATTTTAATGGCAGCTTTGATAACACTGTGTGATGTTTGTAATTTGTTACTGACCTTAGAGAAAGCTATGATATTGAGATAGGTTGGAGAGTGATGCCTGGAGACAACACTCAGATGCCGGTGTTGACTGTTCCTGATCTGGATGAAGATGGACAAGTGGAACTGAATGGATAAATATCATTTTTTATGAGTTGATCATTTTTCAATTTTTTCAATATTAGTGTGATTCTTAGTATGATTTTATGAATCAAGGGGGGGAAGAGGATAATGTGATTCATATATCATTTATATATCATTTTTATATTCTTAGTTGATATTGATGTTTAATTTGAAAGTGTTGTTGTGCAAAAGATACTGTTTGGTTTTTTATTTTCTTCCAGAAGCATTTGGGGGAACATGGGAATGGACAATATGACTGGAGGAGATGAAACAAGGAGGGTGTGGCCGATTCCATGATCAACAAATCCATTGGAATTCGAGACTACGGGGAGATGAAGTGTAGTAGACTACATTCTAGTGTCTGCAATGAAATATAGACATATTTGATGTGTAATACATAATTGTGTCATATTCTTAGGTATTAATTTTTGTAGAATGATGTTTAATGTTATTGGATACATGTGAGGAACTTAGATGTTTTTGTTTATTTCGTGAATGCTTAGGGACAGGGAGTCTAGGCAGGGAGAGGTCCACTGTAGGGTCCAATGGGTTGACCAGCCTTAGAGTGGATATTTTTTGGATAGGATTTTGTTTGCAGGGGCTTACATGTGTATTTAATTGCATCATAGTTTCAAATGCATTTACATGGTTTATGAGTTTATGTGGAGTATCTAGGTGGTTGCCTGGGGCAGAGGGACCGTGAGAGAATTTTACTGTCTTGATTGATGGATGGATATCTGAAAAGATGGCTGCCGGACAGTTTTTCGCTCTCAAACTCCATAAAGATTTGTTCATATTTCATAGTAATGTATTCACACTTCATAAACAGTTGTTCATATTTCATAGAAAGGTATTTACACTCTAGAGGATAATGTTTTTTGGTTTAATGTTAAAGATACTCAATAAGATAAATTGTTACTTGTCATAATCCTATTCTGTTTGTTTTCGAGACTTTTAGTTCGTCTCGAAGGGGGGAAATGTCGTGTATTGAGATTATGACGTTGTTAAATGTTTTTAAGTGGAACTGAAAGAATGTTGATTTTAGTATCAAGAGGGAATGTTTTAGTGTAACGTCACATACAACAGACAGGAAGTGTGTTGCAGACAGGGGATTGGACAGTAGAGGGAGCCACCCACATCTTGGGAGTTTATATATACTGGGGGAAAAACGAAGAAGGTTCAGAAAGCATTCAGATTCATTTGGGACGGCTTCTCCAGACTGCGCGGGTCTGTAACTTATGCTGTAACCTCGTGATATTAATAAAAGCCTCTAAAACATGGTGCAGCCTAAGTGGATTATTTGATTGACAGCAATACCCACCAGCATTCGACGCGATACCACACTGCACTGTTGGAGCTAGAAACACAAGCATATAGCTAGGTATCACTGTACTGTTGGAGCTAGAAACACAAGCATATAGCTAGGTATTACTGCGCTGTTGGAGCTAGAAACACAAGCATATAGCTAGGTATTACTGCGCTGTTGGAGCTAGAAACACAAGCATATAGCTAGGTATTACTGCGCTGTTGGAGCTAGAAACACAAGCATATAGCTAGGTATTACTGAACTGTTGGAGCTAGAAACACAAGCATATAGCTAGGTATTACAGTACTGTTGGAGCTAGAAACACAAGCATATAGCTAGGTATTACTGCGCTGTTGGAGCTAGAAACACAAGCATATAGCTAGGTATTACTGCACTGTTGGAGCTAGAAACACAAGCATATAGCTAGGTATTACTGCACTGTTGGAGCTAGAAACACAAGCATTTAGCTAGGTATTACTGCACTGTTGGAGCTAGAAACACAAGCATTTAGCTAGGTATCACTGTACTGTTGGAGCTAGAAACACAAGCATATAGCTAGGTATTACTGTACTGTTGGAGCTAGAAACACAAGCATATAGCTAGGTATTACTGTACTGTTGGAGCTAGAAACACAAGCATATAGCTAGGTATTACTGCACTGTTGGAGCTAGAAACACAAGCATATAGCTAGGTATTACAGTACTGTTGGAGCTAGAAACACAAGCATATAGCTAGGTATCACTGTACTGTTGGAGCTAGAAACACAAGCATATAGCTAGGTATTACTGTACTGTTGGAGCTAGAAACACAAGCATATAGCTAGGTATCACTGTGCTGTTGGAGCTAGAAACACAAGCATATAGCTAGGTATTACTGTACTGTTGGAGCTAGAAACACAAGCATATAGCTGGGTATTACTGTGTTGTTGGAGGTAGAAACACAAGCATTTCACTGCACCTGAGATAACATCTGCAAATCTGTGTATGGGACCAATAAACGTTGATTTGGTGTCCAGCAGTAGGGTGTAAATGGTTCTAATAACTAAAGTGAATTGATCAATGTTCTAGAAGTGATGATAAAGAGGCTAGAGGAAACAGCAATGCCTAAAACCCCCTGTCGTGTCAAAGGTCATCAAGGTCAGAGTTCACCCACGGCACCACCACCGGAGATCAACACGTTTGTGTCCTGTGGTGGAGAGGTGTGTTTCAGGACATCTGTAATGACCAACGTGCCGTTGGGGCACCCTAACTAACCCTAACTAACCCTAACTAACCCTAACTAACCCACCCCACTGAGTCACATCATGTTCATAGTTCCCCAACGTGATCATGTTCATGTCCCCAACGTGATCATGTTCATGTCCCCAACGTGATCATGTTCATGTCCCCAACGTGATCATGTTCATGTCCCCAACGTGATCATGTTCATGTCCCCAACGTGATCATGTTCATGTCCCCCAACGTGATCATGTTCATGTCCCCAACATGGGCTCCAAGGCTTTCTGAAGCTGTCCAACAGAACCCACACAAAGCTCCAGTACTTCAACACCATCCAACAGCTAAGTCCAACGACAATTTAACTGTTAACGCGGGATAATGGCCTATTAAAACTCTGTCAGATCTGAGAAGATTTAAAAAGCAGAAAATGTGCCCTTCAGAATGGTTAATGGTCGTGGCGTCGCACCCCAAATGGCACCCTATTCCCTATATAGTGCACTACTTTTGACCAGGGCCCCACAGCACTGCTGGTCAAAAGTAGTGCACTATGTAGGGAATAAGGTGGCATTTGGGATGCGAGTCTTAACGTTTCACTGCCTCTATTCCCCTCTACCCTGACTCCTCGTTAAGACCTCACCACGCCAAGGCCGTTACAACGCAGCGTAATTTACGGTCAGCTAGGGACTTAATTTACTGTGGACAAAACACCAGGCATGAACACAATAACGAACATTTAGTTCTGTTCTGTTCAGCTCTGACATTGGCCTCGGTTCCTCCTGGGTGAAGGAGAACACACGGAGGGTGAAAAACACTGCTAGACACACAGGCCTGGTCCACCAACACCAAGGTTACAGACCTAGTTATGAGTTTCTATCAGGGGATAACAGATTCACAAAGAATTTGAAAACAAATCCAATTTTGATAAACTCCCTTATCTACTGGGTGAAAAACCACAGCGTGCCATCACAGCTGCAAGATTTGTGACCTGTTGCCACAAGAAAAGGGCAACCAGTGAAGAACAAACACCATTGTAAATACAACCCATATTTATGTGTATTTATTTTCCTTTTTGTACTTTAACTATTTGCACATTGTTACAACACTGTATATATACATAATATGACATTTGAAATGTCTTTATTCTTTTGAAACTTCTGAGTGTAATGTTTACTGTTAATATTTATTGTTTATTTCACTTTTGTTTACTATCTACTTCCCTTGCTTTGGCAATGTTAACACACGTTTCCCATGCCAATAAAGCCCTTAAATTAAATTGAATTGAATTGAATTGAGAGAGAGAGAGAGAGAGAGAGAGAGAGAGAGAGCGAGAGAGAGAGAGAGAGAGAGAGAGAGAGAGAGAGAGAGAGAGAGACAGAGAGAGAGAGAGACAGAGAGAGAGAGACAGAGAGAGAGAGAGACAGAGAGAGACAGAGAGAGAGAGAGAGAGAGAGAGAGAGAGAGAGAGACAGAGGGAGAGAGAGAGACAGAGGGAGAGAGAGAGATAGAGAGAGAGAGGGAGAGAGAGAGAGAGAGAGAGAGAGAGAGAGAGAGAGAGAGAGAGAGAGAGAGAGAGAGAGAGAGAGAGAGAGAGAGGTTATGTTAGAGTCAAAGCTAGACTTATTGGAGATATCAGGTTATTCATCAACACACTGATACAGTTGTGATGTGTTAATCAGTAACAGACACCTTACAGCCCCAGTCCTCCAAAACCTCTGGCATTATCAAAGCCCCCCTGGTCAGTAAGGGTCCTATCAAAGCCCCCCCTGGTCAGCATGGGTCCTATCAAAGCCCCCCCTGGTCAGCATGGGTCCTATCAAAGCCCCCCTGGTCAGTATGGGTCCTATCAAAGCCCCCCTGGTCAGTAAGGGTCCTATCAAAGCCCCCCTGGTCAGTAAGGGTCCTGCCTGCTGCTGCCTCCCATCACTGTGTAACATCTGTCACTATCACTGCAGACAGAGCAGAGTGGAGCAGACAGCAGCAGAATCCTCTGTCCCCCTGTTTCTCCCCGTCCTCTACAGAACACCACGGCCAAGTCCCAGAATCCTCTGTCCCCCTGTTTCTCCCCGTCCTCTACAGAACACCACGGCCAAGTCCCAGAATCCTCTGTCCCCCTGTTTCTCCCCGTCCTCTACAGAACACCACGGCCAAGTCCCAGAATCCTCTGTCCCCCTGTTTCTCCCCGTCCTCTACAGAACACCACGGCCAAGTCCCAGAATCCTCTGTCCCCCTGTTTCTCCCCGTCCTCTACAGAACACCACGGCCAAGTCCCAGAATCCTCTGTCCCCCTGTTTCTCCCCGTCCTCTACAGAACACCACGGCCAAGTCCCAAATGGAGCCTAATACCCTATGGGTCCTGGTCAAAAGTAGTGCACTACATAGGGAATAGGGGTGCCATTTTGGGACGAAGCCCACATCTCCCCTTGGCCCCTGTACAGCTCTAACTCAGCTCAGTCACCAGGGAGCCCTCATCTGGTCCTGACACTTCTAATTGAGCTCACACTTGATTGTTTCCACCACCCCGTGTGTGTTCTCTGGGTGGTGGTGGTGAGGAGCGAGATTGCTCTCCTGCTCATCAATCATCCGTTTATAGCCCTTTTCACAGCTCACAGGCTCTCAGTCACGTAATCACGTAATCACGTAATCACACTCACACACACACACACACACACACACACACACACACACACACACTCTTGAGGAGCACTCAACAGGCGTTAACTGTGAATGAACCTCTACACACTGTGTCTAACTGAATCCCTGTCTGTGGTGACAACTCCACTAACTGGATCACCTCCTGTCTGTCTGTGGTGACAACTCCACTAACTGGATCACCTCCTGTCTGTCTGTGGTGACAACTCCACTAACTGGATCACCTCCTGTCTGTCTGTGGTGACAACTCCACTAACTGGATCACCTCCTGTCTGTGGTGACAACTCCTCTAACTCGATCACCTCCTGTCTGTGGTGACAACTCCACCAACTGGATCACCTCCTGTCTGTGGTGACAACTCCACTAACTGGATCACCTCCTGTCTGTGGTGACAACTCCACTAACTGGATCACCTCCTGTCTGTCTGTGGTGACAACTCCACTAACTGGATCACCTCCTGTCTGTCTGTGGTGACAACTCCACTAACTGGATCAACTCCTGTCTGTGGTGACAACTCCACTAACTGGATCACCTCCTCTCTGTGGTGACAACTCCACTAACTGGATCACCTCCTGTCTGTGGTGACAACTCCACTAACTGGATCACCTCCTGTCTGTCTGTGGTGACAACTCCACTAACTGGATCACCTCCTGTCTGTGGTGACAACTCCACTAACTGGATCACCTCCTGTCTGTCTGTGGTGACAACTCCACTAACTGGATCACCTCCTGTCTGTCTGTGGTGACAACTCCACTAACTGGATCACCTCCTGTCTGTCTGTGGTGACAACTCCACTAACTGGATCACCTCCTGTCTGTGGTGACAACTCCACTAACTGGATCACCTCCTGTCTGTCTGTGGTGACAACTCCACTAACTGGATCACCTCCTGTCTGTCTGTGGTGACAACTCCACTAACTGGATCACCTCCTGTCTGTGGTGACAACTCCACTAACTTGATCACCTCCTGTCTGTGGTGACAACTCCACTAACTGGATCACCTCCTGTCTGTGGTGACAACTCCACTAACTGGATCACCTCCTGTCTGTCTGTGGTGACAACTCCACTAACTGGATCACCTCCTGTCTGTCTGTGGTGACAACTCCACTAACTGGATCACCTCCTGTCTGTGGTGACAACTCCACTAACTGGATCACCTCCTGTCTGTGGTGACAACTCCACTAACTGGATCACCTCCTGTCTGTCTGTGGTGACAACTCCACTAACTGGATCACCTCCTGTCTGTGGTGACAACTCCACTAACTGGATCACCTCCTGTCTGTCTGTGGTGACAACTCCACTAACTGGATCACCTCCTGTCTGTCTGTGGTGACAACTCCACTAACTGGATCACCTCCTGTCTGTCTGTGGTGACAACTCCACTAACTGGATCACCTCCTGTCTGTCTGTGGTGACAACTCCACTAACTGGATCACCTCCTGTCTGTCTGTGGTGACAACTCCACTAACTGGATCACCTCCTGTCTGTGGTGACAACTCCACTAACTGGATCACCTCCTGTCTGTCTGTGGTGACAACTCCACTAACTGGATCACCTCCTGTCTGTCTGTGGTGACAACTCCACTAACTGGATCACCTCCTGTCTGTGGTGACAACTCCACTAACTTGATCACCTCCTGTCTGTCTGTGGTGACAACTCCACTAACTGGATCACCTCCTGTCTGTCTGTGGTGACAACTCCACTAACTGGATCACCTCCTGTCTGTGGTGACAACTCCACTAACTGGATCACCTCCTGTCTGTCTGTGGTGACAACTCCACTAACTGGATCACCTCCTGTCTGTCTGTGGTGACAACTCCACTAACTGGATCACCTCCTGTCTGTGGTGACAACTCCACTAACTGGATCACCTCCTGTCTGTGGTGACAACTCCACTAACGGGATCACCTCCTGTCTGTGGTGACAACTCCACTAACTGGATCAACTCCTGTCTGAAGGAGAAGACATGGTTCTGTTCAGGGTCTGAAGAGAACAGTAATGTGACACAGAGAAAGACCCAAAACAAGATCAAGATGAGCTCTGCTCACACGTGCACGCACACACACACACACACACACACACACACACACACACACACACACACACACACACACACGCACACACACACTCCTCCCACAGCCAGCCTGTGACCAGAGACATCTTCTGTTGCTGTAGCAGCTGTCACAATCTCAGGCTGTGTGTTGGGGATTGGATGTGACCAGGACTCATACCCTATCATCGTAGCCAATGAGAACTAGATGTCGGAGCGGACCAGATAGGAATGGAGCCAGTCTGTTTTGTCTGCAGGCTAGAGGGAGATGTGTGACACTTGACAATGTTTACATAACAACGGGTCCCCACATTTCAGAGACGGCATCTCAGAGAGAAGAGACTAACATTAACATACAGTAATCAAGAGTATTTCCGCCCTTACAGTATTTATGCCAGTGCAGAAGGCAACAAGTCAACAGAATTATTTTTGTTTAGAGATCTCTGTTGAGGAAAAATCCTTCTGTTTATTGGATTGAACATGTTCTGAATGCCGGTGGTGTTGACACTGAAGCAGTCCCACACAATAAACTGGCTGATGAGTTCCAGCGCCGTGTGGCTGGGCCTGTCATCCACACGTCTAAACAAGAGACCCATACTGGCAGATAATAATAATAATAATAATATGCCATTTAGCAGACGCTTTTATCCAAAGCGACTTACAGTCATGCGTGCATACATTTTTTTTTTTTGTATATGGATACTCATCATAGTTACATCTTCATATCATAGTTACATCTTCATATCATAGTTACATCTTCATATCATAGTTACATCTTCATAGTTACATCTTCATATCATAGTTACATCTGCAT
>NW_028158764.1:2500-10000 GCF_964263955.1 Coregonus lavaretus | reverse complement strand
GGATTGACCAGACTCTAGTCAGTCCTGTCTGGCAGTAGGATAGACCAGACTCTAGTCAGTCCTGTCTGGCAGTTGGTTTGACCAGACTCTAGTCGGTCCTGTCTGGCAGTAGGATAGACCAGACTCTAGTTAGTCCTGTCTGGCAGTTGGTTTGACCAGACTCTAGTCGGTCCTGTCTGGCAGTAGGATAGACCAGACTCTAGTCAGTCCTGTCTGGCAGTAGGATAGACCAGACTCTAGTCAGTCCTGTCTGGCAGTAGGATAGACCAGACTCTAGTCAGTCCTGTCTGGCAGTAGGATAGACCAGACTCTAGTCGGTCCTGTCTGGCAGTAGGATAGACCAGACTCTAGTCAGTCCTGTCTGGCAGTTGGTTTGACCAGACTCTAGTCAGTCCTGTCTGGCAGTTGGTTTGACCAGACTCTAGTCAGTCCTATCTGGCAGTAGGATAGACCAGACTCTAGTCAGTCCTGTCTGGCAGTTGGTTTGACCAGACTCTAGTCGGTCCTGTCTGGCAGTAGGATAGACCAGACTCTAGTCAGTCCTGTCTGGCAGTTGGTTTGACCAGACTCTAGTCGGTCCTGTCTGGCAGTAGGATAGATCAGACTCTAGTCAGTCCTGTCTGGCAGTAGGATAGACCAGACTCTAGTCAGTCCTGTCTGGCAGTAGGATAGACCAGACTCTAGTCAGTCCTGTCTGGCAGTAGGATAGACCAGACTCTAGTCAGTCCTGTCTGGCAGTAGGATAGACCAGACTCTAGTCAGTCCTGTCTGGCAGTAGGATAGACCAGACTCTAGTCAGTCCTGTCTGGCAGTAGGATAGACCAGACTCTAGTCAGTCCTGTCTGGCAGTTGGTTTGACCAGACTCTAGTCAGTCCTGTCTGGCAGTAGGATAGACCAGACTCTAGTCAGTCCTGTCTGGCAGTTGGTTTGACCAGACTCTAGTCAGTCCTGTCTGGCAGTAGGATTGACCAGACTCTAGTCGGTCCTGTCTGGCAGTAGGATAGACCAGACTCTAGTCAGTCCTGTCTGGCAGTTGGTTTGACCAGACTCTAGTCAGTCCTGTCTGGCAGTAGGATAGACCAGACTCTAGTCAGTCCTGTCTGGCAGTAGGATAGACCAGACTCTAGTCAGTCCTGTCTGGCAGTAGGATAGACCAGACTCTAGTCAGTCCTGTCTGGCAGTAGGATAGACCAGACTCTAGTCAGTCCTGTCTGGCAGTTGGTTTGACCAGACTCTAGTCAGTCCTGTCTGGCAGTAGGATTGACCAGACTCTAGTCGGTCCTGTCTGGCAGTAGGATAGACCAGACTCTAGTCAGTCCTGTCTGGCAGTAGGATAGACCAGACTCTAGTCAGTCCTGTCTGGCAGTAGGATAGACCAGACTCTAGTCAGTCCTGTCTGGCAGTTGGTTTGACCAGACTCTAGTCAGTCCTGTCTGGCAGTAAGATTGACCAGACTCTAGTCGGTCCTGTCTGGCAGTAGGATAGACCAGACTCTAGTCGGTCCTGTCTGGCAGTAGGATAGACCAGACTCTAATCAGTCCTGTCTGGCAGTTGGTTTGACCAGACTCTAGTCAGTCCTGTCTGGCAGTAGGATTGACCAGACTCTAGTCGGTCCTGTCTGGCAGTAGGATTGACCAGACTCTAGTCGGTCCTGTCTGGCAGTAGGATTGACCAGACTCTAGTCGGTCCTGTCTGGCAGTAGGATAGACCAGACTCTAGTCAGTCCTGTCTGGCAGTAGGATAGACCAGACTCTAGTCGGTCCTGTCTGGCAGTAGGATAGACCAGACTCTAGTCAGTCCTGTCTGGCAGTTGGTTTGACCAGACTCTAGTCAGTCCTGTCTGGCAGTTGGTTTGACCAGACTCTAGTCAGTCCTATCTGGCAGTAGGATAGACCAGACTCTAGTCAGTCCTGTCTGGCAGTTGGTTTGACCAGACTCTAGTCGGTCCTGTCTGGCAGTAGGATAGACCAGACTCTAGTCAGTCCTGTCTGGCAGTTGGTTTGACCAGACTCTAGTCGGTCCTGTCTGGCAGTAGGATAGACCAGACTCTAGTCAGTCCTGTCTGGCAGTAGGATAGACCAGACTCTAGTCAGTCCTGTCTGGCAGTAGGATAGACCAGACTCTAGTCAGTCCTGTCTGGCAGTAGGATAGACCAGACTCTAGTCAGTCCTGTCTGGCAGTAGGATAGACCAGACTCTAGTCGGTCCTGTCTGGCAGTAGGATAGACCAGACTCTAGTCAGTCCTGTCTGGCAGTTGGTTTGACCAGACTCTAGTCAGTCCTGTCTGGCAGTTGGTTTGACCAGACTCTAGTCAGTCCTATCTGGCAGTAGGATAGACCAGACTCTAGTCAGTCCTGTCTGGCAGTTGGTTTGACCAGACTCTAGTCGGTCCTGTCTGGCAGTAGGATAGACCAGACTCTAGTCAGTCCTGTATGGCAGTTGGTTTGACCAGACTCTAGTCGGTCCTGTCTGGCAGTAGGATAGACCAGACTCTAGTCAGTCCTGTCTGGCAGTAGGATAGACCAGACTCTAGTCAGTCCTGTCTGGCAGTAGGATAGACCAGACTCTAGTCAGTCCTGTCTGGCAGTAGGATAGACCAGACTCTAGTCAGTCCTGTCTGGCAGTAGGATAGACCAGACTCTAGTCAGTCCTGTCTGGCAGTAGGATAGACCAGACTCTAGTCAGTCCTGTCTGGCAGTAGGATAGACCAGACTCTAGTCAGTCCTGTCTGGCAGTTGGTTTGACCAGACTCTAGTCAGTCCTGTCTGGCAGTAGGATAGACCAGACTCTAGTCAGTCCTGTCTGGCAGTTGGTTTGACCAGACTCTAGTCAGTCCTGTCTGGCAGTAGGATTGACCAGACTCTAGTCGGTCCTGTCTGGCAGTAGGATAGACCAGACTCTAGTCAGTCCTGTCTGGCAGTTGGTTTGACCAGACTCTAGTCAGTCCTGTCTGGCAGTAGGATAGACCAGACTCTAGTCAGTCCTGTCTGGCAGTAGGATAGACCAGACTCTAGTCAGTCCTGTCTGGCAGTAGGATAGACCAGACTCTAGTCAGTCCTGTCTGGCAGTAGGATAGACCAGACTCTAGTCAGTCCTGTCTGGCAGTTGGTTTGACCAGACTCTAGTCAGTCCTGTCTGGCAGTAGGATTGACCAGACTCTAGTCGGTCCTGTCTGGCAGTAGGATAGACCAGACTCTAGTCAGTCCTGTCTGGCAGTAGGATAGACCAGACTCTAGTCAGTCCTGTCTGGCAGTAGGATAGACCAGACTCTAGTCAGTCCTGTCTGGCAGTTGGTTTGACCAGACTCTAGTCAGTCCTGTCTGGCAGTAGGATTGACCAGACTCTAGTCGGTCCTGTCTGGCAGTAGGATAGACCAGACTCTAGTCGGTCCTGTCTGGCAGTAGGATAGACCAGACTCTAATCAGTCCTGTCTGGCAGTTGGTTTGACCAGACTCTAGTCAGTCCTGTCTGGCAGTAGGATTGACCAGACTCTAGTCGGTCCTGTCTGGCAGTAGGATTGACCAGACTCTAGTCGGTCCTGTCTGGCAGTAGGATAGACCAGACTCTAGTCAGTCCTGTCTGGCAGTAGGATAGACCAGACTCTAGTCAGTCCTGTCTGGCAGTAGGATTGACCAGACTCTAGCCAGTCCTGTCTGGCAGTAGGATTGACCAGACTCTAGTCGGTCCTGTCTGGCAGTAGGATTGACCAGACTCTAGTCGGTCCTGTCTGGCAGTAGGATAGACCAGACTCTAGTCAGTCCTGTCTGGCAGTAGGATAGACCAGACTCTAGTCAGTCCTGTCTGGCAGTAGGATTGACCAGACTCTAGTCAGTCCTGTCTGGCAGTAGGATTGACCAGACTCTAGTCGGTCCTGTCTGGCAGTAGGATTGACCAGACTCTAGTCGGTCCTGTCTGGCAGTAGGATAGACCAGACTCTAGTCAGTCCTGTCTGGCAGTAGGATAGACCAGACTCTAGTCAGTCCTGTCTGGCAGTTGGTTTGACCAGACTCTAGTCAGTCCTGTCTGGCAGTAGGATAGACCAGACTCTAGTCAGTCCTGTCTGGCAGTAGGATAGACCAGACTCTAGTCAGTCCTGTCTGGCAGTTGGTTTGACCAGACTCTAGTCAGTCCTGTCTGGCAGTAGGATAGACCAGACTCTAGTCAGTCCTGTCTGGCAGTAGGATAGACCAGACTCTAGTCAGTCCTGTCTGGCAGTTGGTTTGACCAGACTCTAGTCAGTCCTGTCTGGCAGTAGGATAGACCAGACTCTAGTCAGTCCTGTCTGGCAGTAGGATAGACCAGACTCTAGTCAGTCCTGTCTGGCAGTAGGATAGACCAGACTCTAGTCAGTCCTGTCTGGCAGTAGGATAGACCAGACTCTAGTCAGTCCTGTCTGGCAGTTGGTTTGACCAGACTCTAGTCAGTCCTGTCTGGCAGTTGGTTTGACCAGACTCTAGTCAGTCCTGTCTGGCAGTTGGTTTGACCAGACTCTAGTCAGTCCTGTCTGGCAGTTGGTTTGACCAGACTCAGGGGCTTCTCTGTCTCCTCTCACTCACTAACCTGGACTATGGAGCATTAACTATCTATGAGATAACAGAACAAGCTGATGTAATATAGGACTATTAGATAAACTACATGACCAAAAGTATGTGGACACCTGCTCGTCGAACATCTCATTCCAAAATCATGGGCATTAATATGGAGTTGGTCCCCCCTTTGTCTGCTATAACAGCCTCCACTCTTCTGGGAAGGCTTTCCACTAGATGTTGGAACATTTCTGCGGGGACTTGCTTCCATTCAGCCACAAGAGCATGAGTGAGGTCGGGCACTGATGTTGGGCGATTAGGCCTGGCTCGCAGTCGGCGTTCCAATTCATCCCGAAGGTGTTCGATGGGGTTGAGGTCAGGGCTCTGTGCAGGCCAGTCAAGTGGACCTCACTTTGTGCACGGGGGCATTGTCATGCTGAAACAGGAAAGGGCCTTCCCAAACTGTTGCCACAAAGTTGGAAGCACAGAATTGTCTAGAATGTAATTGTATGCTGTAGCATTAAGATTTCCCTTCATTAGAAATAAGGGGCCTAGCCCAAACCATGAAAAACAGCCCCAGCCCATTACTCCTCCTCCACCAAACTTTACAGTTGGCACTATGCATTGGGGCAGGTAGCGTTCTCCTGGCATCCACCAAACCCAGATTCGTCTGTCGGACTGCCAGATGGTGAAGCGTGATTCATCACTCCAGCGAACACGTTTCCAATTGTGGCGAGCTTTACACCACTCCAGCCAACGCTTGGCATTGCGCATGGTGATCTTAGGCTTGTTTGCGGCTGCTCGGCCATGGAAACCCATTTCATGAATCTCTCGACGAACAGTTCTTGCGCTGACGTTGCTTCCAGAGGCAGTTTGGAACTCGGTAGAGAGTGTTGCATCCGAGGACAGACGATTTTTACGCACTACGCACTTCATCACTCGGCGATCCCGTTCTGTGAGCTTGTGTGGCCTACCACTTCGCGGCTGAGCCGTTGTTGCTCCTAGACGTTTCCACTTCACAATAACAGCACTTACAGTTGACCGGGGCAGCTCTAGCAGGGCAGAAATTTGACGAACTGACTTGTTGGAAAGGTGGCATCATATGACGGTGTGTTGAAAGTCACTGAGCTCTTCAGTAAGGCCATTCTACTGCCAATAATTGTCTATATATTTTACCTTTATTTAACTAGGCAAGTCAGTTAAGAACAAATTCTTATTTACAATGACGGCCTACACTGGCCAAACCCGGACGACGCTGGGGCCAATTGTGCGCCGCCCTATGGGACTCCCAATCATGGCCGGTTGTGATACAGCCTGGAATCGAACCAGGGGGTCTGTAGTGACGCCTCAAGCACTGAGATGCAGTGCCTTAGACCGCTGTGCCACTCGGGAGCCCAGTCTATGGAGATTGCATGGCTGTGTGCTCGATTTTATACACCTGTCAGCAACGGGTGTGGCTGAAATAGTGTCCACATACCTTTGTATATATAAACTCAGCAAAAAAAGAAACATCCCTTTTTCAGGACCCTGTCTTTCAAAGATAATTTGTAAAAATCCAAATAACTTCACAGATCTTCATTGTAAAGGGTTTAAACACTGTTTCCCATGCTTGTTCAATGAACCATAAACAATTAATGAACATGCACCTGTGGAACGGTCGTTAAGACACTAACAGCTTACAGACGGTAGGCAATTAAGGTCACAGTTATGAAAACTTAGGACACTAAAGAGGCCTTTCTACTGACTCTGAAAAACACCAAAATAAAGATGCCCAGGGTCCCTGCTCATCTGCGTGAACGTGCCTTAGGCATGCTGCAAGGAGGCATGAGGACTGCAGATGTGGCCAGGGCAATAAATTGCAATGTCCGTACTGTGAGACGCCTAAGACAGCGCTACAGGGAGACAGGACGGACAGCTGATCGTCCTCGCAGTGGCAGACCACGTGTAACAACACCTGCACAGGATCGGTACATCCGAACATCACACCTGCGGGACAGGTACAGGATGGCAACAACAACTGCCCGAGTTACACCAGGAACGCACAATTCCTCCATCAGTGGTCAGACTGTCCGCAATAGGCTGACAGAGGCTGGACTGAGGGCTTGTAGGCCTGTTGTAAGGCAGGTCCTCACCAGACATCACCGGCAACAACGTCGCCTATGGGCACAAACCCACCATCGCTGGACCAGACAGGACTGGCAAAAAGTGCTCTTCACTGACGAGTCGCGGTTTTGTCTCACCAGGGGTGATGGTCGGATTTGCGTTTATCGTCGAAGGAATGAGCGTTACACCGAGGCCTGTACTCTGGAGTGGGATCGATTTGGAGGTGGAGGGTCCGTCATGGTCTGGGGCGGTGTGCCACAGCATCATCGGACTGAGCTTGTCATTGCAGGCAATCTCAACGCTATGCGTTACAGGGAAGACATCCTCCTCCCTCATGTGGTACCCTTCCTGCAGGCTCATCCTGACATGACCCACCAGCATGACAATGCCACCAGCCATACTGCTCGTTCTGTGCGTGATTTCCTGCAAGACAGGAATGTCAGTGTTCTGCCATGGCCAGCGATGAGCCCGGATCTCAATCCCATTGAGCACGTCTGGGACCTGTTGGATCAGAGGTTGAGCCATTTCCCCCAGAAATGTCAGGGAATTTGCAGGTGCCTTGGTGGAAGAGTGGGGTAACATCTCACAGCAAGAACTGGCAAATCTGGTGCAGTCCATGAGGAGGAGATGCACTGCAGTACTTAATGCAGCTGGTGGCCACACCAGATACTGACTGTTTGTTCAGTTTATGAATCTTGTTATGTTCATACCAATATTTACACACTGACTCACCAGTGTTTATATTGTACCGTCGTGTAGCTACACTGGAGGACGGCCACATAATGGGTTTTCTATGTCAATCATTCTATTGGATCTGCTCTTTATGATTGTCCTTCATCTGTAAATGTCTGACCAGGAACAGGACCGGTA
>NW_028158765.1:0-25674 GCF_964263955.1 Coregonus lavaretus | reverse complement strand
GGATCATCAAAGTTCTTTGAAGAACCTTAGGGTTCTTGGCACTGAAAGTGGCCCCCAAAAGGTTCTTCCAAGAACCCCATAGGACGTGGGGCTCATCGATGAACCTCCTTAGTTGGTGGGGGTTCTTGCAGGACCTAACTGCCCAACTGAAACTTTTCGATTTGAAAGGACAGCAGGTGCAGGCACTTAACTGAAAAATGTAAAGATCTCCTCAATTTAAGGTAAGGTTTGTCCCTTGTATGATCTAAATTGATATTGTTTTATGATGATACCATCTATCTTTTCATATTTCTAAAACACAAAATGGACACTATTCAATGGATATCAATCAACAAAGAGGTAAGAATATGTCTGCTATAAGAATAGGGCTGTATTGGGTGCAGATGACTGAACTGCTCACTTTTGTGTCTGTAGGTATACAGACGAGGAGGCATAAAAAGGTATGTCAATTGGTATTGGTATGTTATGCAGATCACATTTACCATCCTCCTCCCTTACCTCTTCAATTAATATCCCATAGGCCTCAACATTATGGACAAGGTATGTGTATAAAAACCATTATCAAACAGTTTTTTAAATTCACATTCACCACAAAAACCAAGGTATGAAATATTACATTTACATTTACGTCATTTAGCAGACGCTCTTATCCAGAGCGACTTACAAATATCTTGTGTGTATGTTTTGTAAATCATCTGTATAATTACTATTTTTTGGATTCATAGACTTCACCCTCCCTATACCTCTGATGAATATAACAGGAAACCTGTTCAATCACCATGCCTTGCAAAATCATTCTGGCTATGGATACGGAGAACATCAACACATTAACATCAACACACCAGAGGATATACCCATTGGACTTGGGTCTCTGCTGAGAGTTTACCTCATATTTTGATTTTTTTATTCTGCTTTGCCACTAAAATCATAATATATACTGACAACTAAAATATTGTGTTATTGTTATGCATATTATTAATAATAATAATATAGGGGAAGGGGGTTCTTCGAGGATCCATTAAAATGTTTTTTTTAAGAACCCTTTTAAAGTGCTCTTCGAAGAACTTATAGTGGTTTCCCCACAGTTTCAATTTGAAGAACCCCTAAAGGGTACTCCAGGAACCTTTTCTTTTTAGAGTTTAGCCGTCTAACTGTGACCGTGAGGCAGAGAGGGGCGTGTCTTATCAAAACTGAGAATAGAAGCTGGCAGAATGAGGAAATAGAGGCTGTGATTTTATAAAGAGGGGCATCCCATGGATTTGCTAAAGTCATAGCTGCCTAATGGCTAACTGTGAGAAAACCAAAAACCGACTGTTGGTGCTTGAAGTTGTATATTTAAATATGCAGTTTGTACCAAATGAGTACACTTGAGACAGTTCTGCATTGCATTCACACTATGAATTATGAATTAAAAAACATTAAAGAGGAGAGACAGTTCCCTCAGTAACCTAGAACATGAGGGCAGAGGAGAACAACACCTCCTCTCCCCTGACACAGCATCAGGACATGACACTGGAGGCAAGGCAGGACAGTTGTTGTCTGTGGCTAATTTCCTTAATTTGAGAGTGAGAGTATATACAGTGGGGGAAAAAATCATTTAGTCAGCCACCAATTGTGCAAGTTCTCCCACTTAAAAAGATGAGAGAGGCCTGTAATTTTCATCATAGGTACACGTCAACTATGACAGACAAATTGAGAAAAAAAAATCCAGAAAATCCCATTGTAGGATTTTTAATGAATTTATTTGCAAATTATGGTGGAAAATAAGTATTTGGTCACCTACAAACAAGCAAGATTTCTGGCTCTCACAGACCTGTAACTTCTTCTTTAAGAGGCTCCTCTGTCCTCCACTCGTTACCTGTATTAATGGCACCTGTTTGAACTTGTTATCAGTATAAAAGACACCTGTCCACAACCTCAAACAGTCACACTCCAAACTTCACAATGGCCAAGACCAAAGAGCTGTCAAAGGACACCAAAAACAAAATTGTAGACCTGCACCAGGCTGGGAAGACTGGATCTGCAATAGGTAAGCATCTTGGTTTGAAGAAATCAACTGTGAAAGCAATTATTAGGAAATGGAAGACATACAAGACCACTGATAATCTCCCTCGATCTGGGGCTCCACGCAAGATCTCACCCCGTGGGGTCAAAATGATCACAAGAACGGTGAGCAAAAATCCCAGAACCACACGGGGGGACCTAGTGAATGACCTGCTGAGAGCTGGGACCAAAGTAACAAAGCCAACCATCAGTAACACACTACGCCGCCAGGGACTCAAATCCTGCAGTGCGAGACGTGTCCCCCTGCTTAAGCCAGTACATGTCCAGGCCCGTCTGAAGTGCATTTGGATGATCCAGAAGAGGATTGGGAGAATGTCATATGGTCAGATGAAACCAAAATATAACTTTTTGGTAAAAACTCAACTCGTCATGTTTGGAGGACAAAGAATGCTGAGTTGCATCCAAAGAACACCATACCTACTGTGAAGCATGGGGTTGGAAACATCATGCTTTGGGGCTGTTTTTCTGCAAAGGGACCAGGACGACTGATCCGTGTAAAGGAAAGAATGAATGGGGCCATGTATCGTGAGATTTTGAGTGAAACCCTCCTTCCATCAGCAAGGGCATTGAAGATGAAACGTGGCTGGGTCTTTCAGCATGACAATTATCCCAAACACACCGCCTGGGCAACGAAGGAGTGGCTTCGTAAGAAGCATTTCAAGGTCCTGGAGTGGCCTAGCCAGTCACCAGATCTCAACCCCATAGAAAATCTTTGGAGGGAGTTGAAAGTCTGTGTTGCCCAGCGACAGCCCCAAAACATCACTGCTCTAGAGGAGATCTGCATGGAGGAATGGGCCAAAATACCAGCAACAGTGTGTGAAAACCTTGTGAAGACTTACAGAAAACGTTTGACCTGTGTCATTGCCAACAAAGGGTATATAACAAAGTATTGAGAAACTTTTGTTATTGACCAAATACTTATTTTCCACCATCATATGCCAATAAATTCATAAAAAATCCTACAATGTGATTTTCTGGATTTTTTTTTCTCATTTTGTCTGTCATAGTTGACATGTACCTATGATGAAAATTACAGGCCTCTCTCATCTTTTTAAGTGGGAGAACTTGCACAATTGTTGGCTGACTAAATACTTTTTTTCCCCACTGTACACACACACACCACACACACACACACACACACACACACACACACACACACACACACACACACACACACAGAGAAACACACACACACACAGACACAGACACACACACACACACACACACACAGACACACACAGAGAAACACACACACACACAGAGACACAGACACACACACACACACACACACACACACACACACACAGACACACACACACAGAGACACACACAAACACACACACACACACACAAACACACACACAAACACACACACAAACACACACACACACACACACACACACACACACACACACAGACACACACACACAATCAACATGTTCATAGTCAGAGCAGGAACCACAGTCAATGTATATCAAATGATCTCCTTCCATCTGGCACAATATGAATATGATTGCGTACAATCAGAATCAGAGGCTGAATTTGACCCAATTTGAACACCGATCATTGGGTTTTCTCATAAAGCCATGCTGTCTTCAGTTTCAGATTCAGAGGAATGTTAGCGTCGCAACATTGGGTACTTTGATGGTATGAAATCTCTGACATGTCCTGGACCTTAGACCAAAGACTTGACAAGTTCCAACTCATACAGTGTCACACATAAGGAACATGTATCCTGCTAAAACAACCCCCTCTCTTTTTTCTCTCTCCTCCTCCTCCTCCTCGTCTCTCTGCCACAAAAACAGAGGGATGGAAGGCAAAGATCAAGCCATCCTTTCCAGTGCCCCAACTCCCTCCATCCCATGATTTCATATATTGCTCTCTCTCACCCTTTCCCTCTCCCTCACCCTAATCCCATTCTCCAGGAGCCTGGTTTCTATCCTGCCCCGGCCTTGGTGTGGTGTTTAGTGCTTACAAAGCAAAACGGAGCCTCTGAGATTGAGTATAGTATCCCAGTGCTCCAGCACTGGCTTTGAAGATTGCAGAGAAAGAGGAAAGGAAATAAATAGGTGTAAGTGGGTTGAAGCTGTGAAGCTGCTCCCCATATGAATGGATCCTCCAGCAAGGAGGAGGGGAGTGAAGACGATGGAACCAAGCCAAGGTATCTGCAGCTTGGGGTGTTTCATATTGAGTACGGTTACATGCACACAATAATATGATTACTGTGAATAGTCAGATTAATATAATAGTTTGATTAAAACGTTTACATGCTTTGCAAAAAGAACGATTTCCCTAATAATCCTGTTTGCATGGACACATCTGAAATCAGGCTACCTGATGGGACTTTTGATGAATGCAGAAAATCACCAATCAAAATAAACGTTCTACCAAGGAGAGCATGTTATTTTTGGGGAACCTACTTGATTCTGAGTTTGGATATATAAACATGTATGTGAAAACTACTTCTAAGATGCATACTTTCAGTTGTTACGAACTCACTTCACTAATTAAGGTGTTTACATGATCTAATAATTTGAAAGATTGCTCAGAAAGCAAGGTGTTTACATCATCTAATCATTTGATGGATTGCTCAGAAAACAAGGTGTTTACATGATCTAATCATTTGATAGATTGCTCAGAAAACAAGGTGTTTACATGATCTAATCATTTGATAGATTGCTCAGAAAACAAGGTGTTTTAATCGCCGTATGCGTACTTGGATTATGATTGTACCCTGATTAAGAGTAAGGTGTTTACATGAGTCATGTTATACTCGGCCTACTGCCATAATTAGTTTAATATCAAATTATTAGTGTGCATGTAAACATACTCATTGTCATAGTGACACATCCTCGTTGGATAGTGGATGCGAGCCAGAGGGGAGCACGGGAGGAGAAGGAATAGGGGGAACTAGGAACAGAGAGGAGGGATGGGGAACAAGGAATAGAGAGGAGGGATGGGGAACTAGGAATAGAGAGGAGGGATGGGGAACTAGGAATAGAGAGGAGGGATGGGGAACTAGGAATAGAGATGAGGGATGGGGAACTAGGAATAGAGAGGAGGGATGGGAAACTAGGAATAGAGAGGAGGGATGGGGAACTAGGAATAGAGATGAGGGATGGGGAACTAGGAACAGAGAGGAGGGATGGGGAACTAGCAGTAAATCATTTCGACCATGCAGTCAAATGACCAAATCGCCCTCTAGTGGCCTCATAGGTGGAATGTTGTTAATATTTTTCATAAGTTCATAATTAATCAACATTATAAAAAATAAAATAAAAACACTGAGAATCCGGTGTTATATCTGACATGGTACAGGTGTCTTAAGCACATAACCCTGTGTGTGAGGTATATACTCTTGTTTCAAATTAGATTTGTTTAAGACTACCAAGAAACACTCTGTGTGACCCTGATTTAGCCCACTGCAGTAAAAGGTTAATGTCTGTATCTGTTTCTGTCTGCTGAACTATCTTTATTGTCTCTCTGATGGTTGATCTGATGGTGATCTATTCTGTAGGGATGTAGCTACAGATCTACAGTTGATCTGATGGTGATCTATTCTGTAGGGATGTAGCTATAGATCTACAGTTGATCTGATGGTGATCTATTCTGTAGGGATGTAGCTATAGATCTACAGTTGATCTGATGGTAATCTATTCTGTAGGGATGTAGCTACAGATCTACAGTTGATCTGATGGTGATCTATTCTGTAGGGATGTAGCTACAGATCTACAGTTGATCTGATGGTGATCTATTCTCTATGGATGTAGCTATAGATCTACAGTTGATCTGATGGTGATCTATTCTCTAGGGATGTAGCTATAGATCTACAGTTGATCTGATGGTGATCTATTCTGTAGGGATGTAGCTACAGATCTACAGTTGATCTGATGGTGATCTATTCTGTAGGGATGTAGCTACAGATCTACAGTTGATCTGATGGTGATCTATTCTCTATGGATGTAGCTGTAGATCTACAGTTGATCTGATGATGATTTATTCTCTAGGGACGGCAGGTAGCTTAGTGGTTAAGAGCGTTGTGCCAGTAACCGAAAGGTCACTGGTTCTAATCCCCAAGCCGACTAGGTGAAAAATCTGTCGATGTGCCCTTGAGCAAGGCACTTAACCCTAATTGCTCCTGTAAGTCGCTCTGGATAAGAGCGTCTGCTAAATGACTAAAAATGTAAAATGTAAAAATGTATAGATATACAGTTGATCTGATGGTGATCTATTCTGTAGGATGTAGCTACAGATCTACAGTTGATCTGATGGTGATCTATTCTGTAGGATGTAGCTACAGATCTACAGTTGATCTGATGGTGATCTATTCTCTATGGATGTAGCTATAGATCTACAGTTGATCTGATGGTGATATATTCTCTAGGGATGTAGCTATAGATCTACATTTGAGCTGATGGTGATCTATTCTGTAGGGATGTAGCTACAGATCCACAGTTGATCTGACGGTGATCTATTCTGTAGGGATGTAGCTACAGATCTACAGTTGATCTGATGGTGATCTATTCTGTAGGGATGTAGCTACAGATCTACAGTTGATCTGATGGTGATCTATTCTCTATGGATGTAGCTGTAGATCTACAGTTGATCTGATGGTGATCTATTCTCTAGGGATGTAGGTATAGATATACAGTTGATCTGATGGTGATCTATTCTGTAGGATGTAGCTACAGATCTACAGTTGATCTGATGGTGATCTATTCTGTAGGATGTAGCTACAGATCTACAGTTGATCTGATGGTGATCTATTCTCTATGGATGTAGCTATAGATCTACAGTTGATCTGATGGTGATCTATTCTCTAGGGATGTAGCTATAGATCTACATTTGAGCTGATGGTGATCTATTCTGTAGGGATGTAGCTACAGATCCACAGTTGATCTGACGGTGATCTATTCTGTAGGGATGTAGCTACAGATCTACAGTTGATCTGACGGTGATCTATTCTGTAGGGATGTAGCTACAGATCTACAGTTGATCTGACGGTGATCTATTCTGTAGGGATGTAGCTACAGATCTACAGTTGATCTGATGGTGATCTATTCTGTAGGGATGTAGCTACAGATCTACAGTTGATCTGATGGTGATCTATTCTGTAGGGATGTAGCTACAGATCTACAGTTGATCTGATGGTGATCTATTCTGTAGGGATGTAGCTACAGATCTACAGTTGATCTGATGGTGATCTATTCTGTAGGGATGTAGCTACAGATCTACAGTTGATCTGATGGTGATCTATTCTGTAGGGATGTAGCTACAGATCTACAGTTGATCTGATGGTGATCTATTCTTTAGGGATGTAGCTATAGATCTACAGTTGATCTGATGGTGATCTATTCTCTAGGGATGTAGCTATAGATCTACATTTGAGCTGATGGTGATCTATTCTGTAGGGATGTAGCTACAGATCCACAGTTGATCTGACGGTGATCTATTCTGTAGGGATGTAGCTACAGATCTACAGTTGATCTGACGGTGATCTATTCTGTAGGGATGTAGCTACAGATCTACAGTTGATCTGATGGTGATCTATTCTGTAGGGATGTAGCTACAGATCTACAGTTGATCTGATGGTGATCTATTCTGTAGGGATGTAGCTACAGATCTACAGTTGATCTGATGGTGATCTATTATGTAGGGATGTAGCTACAGTTCTACAGTTGATCTGATGGTGATCTATTCTGTAGGGATGTAGCTACAGATCTACAGTTGATCTGATGGTGATCTATTCTGTAGGGATGTAGCTACAGATCTACAGTTGATCTGATGGTGATCTATTCTGTAGGGATGTAGCTACAGATCTACAGTTGATCTGATGGTGATCTATTCTGTAGGGATGTAGCTACAGATCTACAGTTGATCTGATGGTGATCTATTCTTTAGGGATGTAGCTATAGATCTACAGTTGATCTGATGGTGATCTATTCTGTAGGGATGTAGCTACAGATCTACAGTTGATCTGATGGTGATCTATTCTTTAGGGATGTAGCTACAGATCTACAGTTGATCTGATGGTGATCTATTCTGTAGGGATGTAGCTACAGATCTACAGTTGATCTGATGGTGATCTATTGTGTAGGGATGTAGCTACAGATCTACAGTTGATCTGTGACTGTAGTAGAGGAGTGGAGAGGAGCAGCCTCTGTGTGAGGAGGGCTGAGAAGAGTAACCCTAGTCCTGGACTAAACGTTTTAAAGCCCCTGTAGTTATCTCTGTGTGCTGAACCCAGCTGTCTGGTGGTGATCTATGGACTCCATTTCACAGGGGACATGTGGAGGAGTAGAAGAGTGAAATAATGGTGGAGAGGAGCAGCCATCTCCTCTGGTAGGAACTAGGAGAGAGGATGAGAAGAGATCCAGTCAATCAGCTCAGGGCTTCAGGTTTATATTGGCTGGATGGGTGACAGGACAGCCAGAGTTAAACCAGGGTCTAGCATCCAGGTTTATATTGGCTGGATGGGTGACAGGAGTCTCCTGCTGTATCCCACCACCACACTGTGTCAGTCATGTGGAGAGACAGAGAGAGAGTGGAATGGAAGTTTGACCACAGAGCAGGTCACTACACTACAGCAGGATTAGACCCACTGTATGCAGGCCATTCTAGCAGAGCGGTTCATTGTCAGTAAAGACCATGTGCAGCATAAATGTCCAAAATTGTATGTGGTTGAATTTTGTTAAGAGAACTTTGGCACACATCAACGTTGACAAGCCTTTAGAAGCTGTGTGATTTACATCCAATGTCAGGCACCTGTGTTGTTTGTTTGCATTCAAATATTCAGGGCTATACAGCACATGCCAATCCAATAAAGACTGCCATTATCAATCCGGTTCACAGACTACATTCAAACTCTGTAATCCTGTGAAATTACATTTGCATAATCTGGGGTCTTTCTGTAATTGCTTTATACAATCAGTGTGTGGGGCTGTGTGTGTGTTCATGTGTGTGTGCATGTGTGTGTGTGAGGGAGGGAGGGACAGACAGTGTGTGTGTGTGTGTGTGTGTGTGTGTGTGTGTGTGTGTGTGTGTGAGAGAGAGAGAGAGAGAGAGAGAGAGAGAGAGAGAGAGAGAGAGAGAGAGAGAGAGACAGAGTGTGTGTGAGAGAGAGCGCGAGACAGAGAGAGAGAGAGAGAGAGAGAGAGAGAGAGAGAGAGAGAGAGAGAGAGACAGTGTGTGTGTGTGAGAGAGAGAGAGACAGAGTGTGTGTGTGAGAGAGCGAGAGAGAGAGAGAGAGAGAGAGAAAAAGAGAGAGTGTGTGTGTGTGTGTGTGAGAGAGAGAGACAGAATGTGTGCGTGAGAGAGAGAGAGAGAGAGAGACAGAGTGGGTGTGTGAGACAGAGAGAGAGATAGAGACAGTGTGTGTGTGTGTGTGTGTGTGAGAGAGTGTGTGTGTGTGTGAGAGAGAGAGAGAGAGAGAGAGAGAGAGAGAGAGAGAGAGAGAGAGAGAGAGAGAGAGAGAGAGAGAGAGAGAGTGTGTGTGTGTGTGTGAGAGAGAGAGTGTGTTGTGTTATACAAAGTGAATAGGTAGTGTAAAAGAAACTAAGAGACCATATACAGTGGGGAGAACAAATATTTGATACCCTGCCGATTTTGCAGGTTTTCCTACTTACAAAGCATGTAGAGGTCTGTAATTTTTATCATAGGTACACTTCAACTGTGAGAGACTGAATCTAAAACAAAAATCCAGAAAATCACATTTTTAAGTAATTAATTTGCATTTTATTGCATGACATAAGTATTTGATCACCTACCAACCAGTAAGAATTCCGGCTCTCACAGACCTGTTAGTTTTTCTTTAAGAAGCCCTCCTGTTCTCCACCCATTACCTGTATTAACTGCAAATGTTTGAACTCATTACCTGTATAAAAGACACCTGTCCACACACTCAATCAAACAGACTTCAACCTCTCCACAATGGCCAAGACCAGAGAGCTGTGTAAGGACATCAGGGATAAAATTGTAGACCTGCACAAGGCTGGGATGGGCTACAGGACAATAGGCAAGCAGCTTGGTGACAAGGCAACAACTGTTGGCGCAATTATTAGAAAATGGAAGAAGTTCAAGATGACGGTCAATCACCCTCGGTCTGGGGCTCCATGCAAGATCTCACCTCGTGGGGCATCAATGATCATGAGGAAGGTGAGGGATCAGCCCAGAACTACACGGCAGGACCTGGTCAATGACCTGAAAAGAGCTGGGACCACAGTCTCAAAGAAAACCATTAGTAACACACTACGCCGTCATGGATTAAAATCCTGCAGCACACGCATGGTCCCCCTGCTCAAGCCAGCGCATGTCCAGGCCCATCTGAAGTTTACCAATGACCATCTGGATGATCCAGAGGAGGAATGGGAGAAGGTCATGTGGTCTGATGAGACAAAAATAGAGCTTTTTGGTCTAAACTCCACTCGCCGTGTTTGGAGGAAGAAGAAGGATGAGTACAACCCCAAGAACACCATCCCAACCGTGAAGCATGGAGGTGGAAACATAATTCTTTGGGGATGCTTTTCTGCAAAGGGGACAGGACGACTGCACCGTATTGAGGGGAGGATGGATGGGGCCATGTATCTCGAGATCTTGGCCAACAACCTCCTTCCCTCAGTAAGAGCATTGAAGATGGGTCGTGGCTGGGTCTTCCAGCATGACAACGACCCGAAACACACAGCCAGGTCAACTAAGGAGTGGCTCCGTAAGAAGCATCTCAAGGTCCTGGAGTGGCCTAGCCAGTCTCCAGACCTGAACCCAATAGAAAATCTTTGGAGGGAGCTGAAAGTCCGTATTGCCCAGCGACAGTCCCGAAACCTGAAGGATCTGGAGAAGGTCTGTATGGAGGAGTGGGCCAAAATCCCTGCTGCAGTGTGTGCAAACCTGGTCAAGACCTACAGGAAACGTATGATCTCTGTAATTGCAAACAAAGGTTTCTGTACCAAATATTAAGTTCTGCTTTTCTGATGTATCAAAAACTTATGTCATGCAATAAAATGCAAATTAATTACTTAAAAATCATACAATGTGATTTTCTGGATTTTTGTTTTAGATTCCGTCTAAATTACAGACCTCTACATGATTTGTAAGTAGGAAAACCTGCAAAATCGGCAGTGTATCAAATACTTGTTCTCCCCACTGTAGGTCCAATGCAAATTAAACAAATGATAGAATAAACTTTTGCCTTGAGTTGCTGCCAACAGGAAGTCAATGGCAAACATCATCACATCGACACACACCACCTAGCTAACAGTATATGTCAACTTGTGTCACGTTACTGATGGTTTATAGTGATTATGTGATCCTAAGAATGCCCTTAAAATCAATAATACAACAACCAAACTAAACTCAACACAGTCCAAACAAAAAAGGCCAATCCACCTGACTGTGTGTGTATGTGTGTGTGTGTGTGTGTGTGTGCATGTGTGTATTTTTAGCTTGTTGTCTGTCAGCGCCTGTTCAGTGTTAAAGTTTAAGTGGCAGAAGTTTCTTCAGGCAGAGCTGAGGCCGCCCACGGGAAGGGATCCTAGGACCCCTCATTGACTGTGATGTGTTCTTTGAGTTTGTGCTGTGAGTGTGTGTGTGTGTTCTTTGAGTCTGTTCTTAACATGTTATTCCTCCATGAAGCTGTCCAGAGATGCAGCTAACTGACAACACTAATTAACGCAAGACCAAATTAAGTGTTTTGAAAAAAGAATTAGCAAAATAGAAGAAAAAGTCCATGTTTATAACATCAACCTCGTCAGAGTGCTAAAGATCTGATAGAATGGTTATGTTTTTATTGGGGACTTTCAAATTAATAATTGTCCATATTTACAAATGTTTGTATTGAAGTTTTATTTTTAGAGGCAAAAATATGTCTGTTTTGAGTATCTGTTGTCAACTCTGTCAGTGGTTTGTCAACTCCGTCACTGATTGCTAACCTCCTTAAGATCGATTATTTTTGTCAATATTCTGAAAAAATATTGTAATCACTGTTCTGCAACATATGCTTAAACAACTGAAGTATTTACTGTGCTAGACCTAAGTGATAATGTTTGCTTTATTAATGCTGTTTTATGTTCTAAATCTAGAAAAACATGCCAAAATGCTAACAAAATTAGCCCTGAAGCATTTAATAGGGCTATAAAACAAAAACAAAAAAAAGTTTGGAGATTTGTATTAAATATTTGAATAATCGAATGTTAGAATTAAACAATCAAGGCCATGAAACACTTGTTGGACAATAATTGTAAAAATGAAATGGCTTTTATGGTGTCTGACGGAGTTGACATAAATCCAGTTAGTTGCATTTTATGAGAAAAAATAAATAGGTTGTTCCCTTACATGGTGTGATAGCTGATACTTTGGATTATCAAAATATATATTTCAAATAGTGTTAATATTAAGACAAATATTTGAGATTGTCCTGTCTTTCAAGAATCCCTGAGCTCTAAAACAGCAACATTTTCTCTCAGCCTCATGGTAAAATGTGTAAAATAGTATCAGATTAGCTATAAAACTGGCAACAAGAAGAAACATTAAAAACCTTGCTCGAACCTTGTGGGGGGTGCTGCGAAATTGCGCTATGCCGCTGATTGTAAGTCAAACTAAATAGAGAATGTTAACTGTATCTAAAAAGAGGACGGTAACTGTAACTAAATAGAGGATGGTAACTGTAACTAATAGAGGATGGTAACTGTAGCTAAATAGAGGATGGTAACTGTAACTAATAGAGGATTGTAACTGTAACTAACAGAGGATGGTAACTGTAACTAATAGAGGATGGTAACTGTAGCTAAATAGAGGATGGTAACTGTAACTAATAGAGGATTGTAACTGTAACTAACAGAGGATGGTAACTGTAACTAATAGAGGATGGTAACTGTAACTAACAGAGGATGGTAACTGTAACTAATAGAGGATGGTAACTCTAAATAGAAGATAGTAACTGTAACTAATAGAGGATGGTAACTGTAACTAATAGAGGATGGTAACTGTAACTAAATAGAGGATGGTAACTGTAACTAACAGAGGATGGTAACTGTAACTAAATAGAGGATGGTAACTGTAACTGTAATTAACAGGAAAGTTAGGCTGTGTGTATGCTGTATGGTAAACAGGAAAGTAAGGCTGTGTGTATGCAGTACGGTAAACAGGAAACAAGGCTGTGTGTATGCAGTATGCTGTACGGTAAACAGGAAAGTAAGGCTGTGTGTATGCAGTACAGTAAACAGGAAAGCAAGGCTGTGTGTATGCAGTATGGTAAACACGAAAGTAAGGCTGTCTGTATTCAATATGCAATATGGTAAACAGGAAAGCAAGGCTGTGTGTATGCTGTATGGTAAACAGGAAAGTAAGGATGTGTGTATTCAATAAGCAATATGGTAAACAGGAAAGTAAGGCTGTGTGTATGCTGTATGGTAAACAGGAAAATAAGGCTGTGTGTATGCAGTATGGTAAACAGGAAAGTAAGGCTGTGTGTATGCAGTACGGTAAACAGGAAACAAGGCTGTGTGTATGCAGTATAGTAAACAGGAAAAAAGGCTGTGTGTATGCAGTACGGTAAACAGGAAACAAGGCTGTGTGTATGCAGTATGCTGTACGGTAAACAGGAAAGTAAGGCTGTGTGTATGCAGTATAGTAAACAGGAAAAAAGGCTGTGTGTATGCAGTACAGTAAAAAGGAAAGCAAGGCTGTGTGTATGCAATATGGCAAACAGGAAACAAGGCTGTGTGTATGCAGTACGGTAAACAAGAAAGTAAGGCTGTGTGTATGCAGTACGGTAAACAGGAAAGTAAGGATGTGTGTATTCAATAAGCAATATGGTAAACAGGAAAGTAAGGCTGTGTGTATGCTGTATGGTAAACAGGAAAATAAGGCTGGGTGTATGCAGTATGGTAAACAGGAAACAAGGATGTGTGTATGCAGTATGGTAAACGTGAAAGCAAGGCTGTGTGTATGCAGTACGGTAAACAAGAAAGTAAGGCTGTGTGTATGCAGTGTGCAATACAGGAAGCAAGACTGTGTGTATGCAGTATGGTAAACAAGAAAGCAAGGCTGTGTGTATGCTGTATGGTAAACAGAAAAGCAAGGCTGTGTGTATGCAGTACGGTAAACAGGAAACAAGGCTGTGTGTATGCAGTATGGTAAACAGGAAAGCAAGGCTGTGTGTAGGTAGTACGGTAAACAGGAAAGCAAGGCTGTGTGTATGCTGTATGGTAAACAGGAAAATAAGGCTGTGTGTATGCAGTATGGTAAACAGGAAACAAGGATGTGTGTATGCAGTATGGTAAACGTGAAAGCAAGGCTGTGTGTATGCAGTACGGTAAACAAGAAAGTAAGGCTGTGTGTATGCAGTGTGCAATACAGGAAGCAAGACTGTGTGTATGCAGTATGGTAAACAAGAAAGCAAGGCTGTGTGTATGCTGTATGGTAAACAGAAAAGCAAGGCTGTGTGTATGCAGTACGGTAAACAGGAAACAAGGCTGTGTGTATGCAGTATGGTAAACAGGAAAGCAAGGCTGTGTGTAGGTAGTACGGTAAACAGGAAAGCAAGGCTGTGTGTATGCAGTATGGTAAACAGGAAAGCAAGGCTGTGTGTATGCAGTATGGTAAACAGGAAAGAAAGGCTGTGTGTATACAGTACGGTAAACAGGAAAGCAAGGCTGTGTGTATGCAGTATGGTAAACAGGAATGAAAGGCTGTGTGTATGCAGTATGGTAAACAGGAATGAAAGGCTGTGTGTATGCAGTACGGTAAACAGGAAAGCAAGGCTGTGTGTATGCTGTATGCTGTATGGTAAACAGGAAAGCAAAGCTATGTGTATGCTGTATGCTGTATGGTCAACAGGAAAGCAAGGCTGTGTGTATGCTATATGGTAAACAGGAAAGCAAGGCTGTGTGAATGCTGTATGCAGTACGGTCAACAGGAAAGCAAGGCTGTGTGTATGCAGTATGCAGTACGGTAAACAGGAAAGCAAGGCTGTGTGTATGCTGTATGCAGTACAGTAAACAGGAAAGCAAGGCTGTGTGTATGTAGTACGGTAAACAGGAAAGCAAGGCTGTGTGTATGCTGTATGCAGTACGGTCAACAGGAAAGCAAGGCTGTGTGTATGCAGTATGCAGTATGGTAAAAAGGAAAGCAAGGCTGTGTGTATGCTGTATGCAGTACGGTCAACAGGAAAGCAAGGCTGTGTGTATGGAGTATGCAGTATGGTAAAAAGGAAAGCAAGGCTGTGTGTATGCTGTATGCAGTACGGTAAACAGGAAAGCAAGGCTGTGTGTATGCTGTATGCAGTACGGTAAACAGGAAAGCAAGGATGTGTGAATGCTGTATGCAGTACAGTAAACAGGAAACCAAGGATGTGTGTATGCTGTATGCAGTACAGTAAACAGGAAATCAAGGCTGTTTGTATGCTGTATGCAGTACAGTAAACAGGAAACCAAGGATGTGTGTATGCTGTATGCAGTACAGTAAACAGGAAACCAAGGCTGTTTGTATGCTGTATGGTAAACAGGAAAGTAAGGCTGTGTGTATGCAGTACGGTAAACAGGAAACAAGGCTGTGTGTATGCAGTATAGTAAACAGGAAAAAAGGCTGTGTGTATGCAGTACGGTAAACAGGAAACAAGGCTGTGTGTATGCAGTATGCTGTACGGTAAACAGGAAAGTAAGGCTGTGTGTATGCAGTATAGTAAACAGGAAAAAAGGCTGTGTGTATGCAGTACAGTAAAAAGGAAAGCAAGGCTGTGTGTATGCAATATGGCAAACAGGAAACAAGGCTGTGTGTATGCAGTACGGTAAACAAGAAAGTAAGGCTGTGTGAATGCAGTACGGTAAACAGGAAAGTAAGGATGTGTGTATTCAATAAGCAATATGGTAAACAGGAAAGTAAGGCTGTGTGTATGCTGTATGGTAAACAGGAAAATAAGGCTGTGTGTATGCAGTATGGTAAACAGGAAACAAGGATGTGTGTATGCAGTATGGTAAACGTGAAAGCAAGGCTGTGTGTATGCAGTACGGTAAACAAGAAAGTAAGGCTGTGTGTATGCAGTGTGCAATACAGGAAGCAAGACTGTGTGTATGCAGTATGGTAAACAAGAAAGCAAGGCTGTGTGTATGCTGTATGGTAAACAGAAAAGCAAGGCTGTGTGTATGCAGTACGGTAAACAGGAAACAAGGCTGTGTGTATGCAGTATGGTAAACAGGAAAGCAAGGCTGTGTGTAGGTAGTACGGTAAACAGGAAAGCAAGGCTGTGTGTATGCTGTATGGTAAACAGGAAAATAAGGCTGTGTGTATGCAGTATGGTAAACAGGAAACAAGGATGTGTGTATGCAGTATGGTAAACGTGAAAGCAAGGCTGTGTGTATGCAGTACGGTAAACAAGAAAGTAAGGCTGTGTGTATGCAGTGTGCAATACAGGAAGCAAGACTGTGTGTATGCAGTATGGTAAACAAGAAAGCAAGGCTGTGTGTATGCTGTATGGTAAACAGAAAAGCAAGGCTGTGTGTATGCAGTACGGTAAACAGGAAACAAGGCTGTGTGTATGCAGTATGGTAAACAGGAAAGCAAGGCTGTGTGTAGGTAGTACGGTAAACAGGAAAGCAAGGCTGTGTGTATGCAGTATGGTAAACAGGAAAGCAAGGCTGTGTGTATGCAGTATGGTAAACAGGAAAGAAAGGCTGTGTGTATACAGTACGGTAAACAGGAAAGCAAGGCTGTATGTATGCAGTATGGTAAACAGGAATGAAAGGCTGTGTGTATGCAGTATGGTAAACAGGAATGAAAGGCTGTGTGTATGCAGTACGGTAAACAGGAAAGCAAGGCTGTGTGTATGCTGTATGCTGTATGGTAAACAGGAAAGCAAAGCTATGTGTATGCTGTATGCTGTATGGTCAACAGGAAAGCAAGGCTGTGTGTATGCTATATGGTAAACAGGAAAGCAAGGCTGTGTGAATGCTGTATGCAGTACGGTCAACAGGAAAGCAAGGCTGTGTGTATGCAGTATGCAGTACGGTAAACAGGAAAGCAAGGCTGTGTGTATGCTGTATGCAGTACAGTAAACAGGAAAGCAAGGCTGTGTGTATGTAGTACGGTAAACAGGAAAGCAAGGCTGTGTGTATGCTGTATGCAGTACGGTCAACAGGAAAGCAAGGCTGTGTGTATGCAGTATGCAGTATGGTAAAAAGGAAAGCAAGGCTGTGTGTATGCTGTATGCAGTACGGTAAACAGGAAAGCAAGGCTGTGTGTATGCTGTATGCAGTACGGTAAACAGGAAAGCAAGGATGTGTGAATGCTGTATGCAGTACAGTAAACAGGAAACCAAGGATGTGTGTATGCTGTATGCAGTACAGTAAACAGGAAATCAAGGCTGTTTGTATGCTGTATGCAGTACAGTAAACAGGAAACCAAGGATGTGTGTATGCTGTATGCAGTACAGTAAACAGGAAACCAAGGCTGTTTGTATGCTGTATGCAGTACAGTAAACAGGAAACCAAGGATGTGTGTATGCTGTATGCAATACGGTAAACAGGAAACCAAGGATGTGTGTATGCTGTATGCAATACGGTAAACAGGAAACCAAGGATGTGTGTATGCTGTATGCAATACGGTAAACAGGAAACCAAGGATGTGTGCATGCTGTATGCAGTACGGTCAACAGGAAAGCAAGGCTGTGTGTATGCTGTATGCAGTACAGTAAACAGGAAACCAAGGATGTGTGTATGCTGTATGCAGTACAGTAAACAGGAAACCAAGGCTGTGTGTATGCTGTATGCAGTACAGTAAACAGGAAACCAAGGCTGTGTGTATGCTGTATGCAGTACAGTAAACAGGAAACCAAGGCTGTGTGTATGCTGTATGCAATACGGTAAACAGGAAAGGAAGGCTCATCTTTTCTTTCATCATTAATTCATCAACGTCTCTGAATAATAAATACAAGGACACATTTCCTCCCAAAATATTTGCAATGTTTCCTCTGTTGCACTGCACTCACATGTCCTCCTCCCTCCCTCCCTCCCTCCCTCCCTCCCTCCCTCCCTCCCTCCCTTCTTACCTTCCTCCCTCTCACTCGCTCTTCCCTCCCTCCTGGCAGTCCTACTCTCTCCATCCCTCTCTCTCTCTATCCTCCCTCTCCATCCCTCTCTCTCTCTATCTTTCCTCTCCGTTCCCCTCTCTCTCTCTCTCTATCCTCCCTCTCCATCCCTCTCTCTCTCTATCTTTCCTCTCCGTCCCTTGCTCTCTGCGCCGTGAGGTAGGTTAATGAGAAATATAAAATCACACTCCGTATTTCCTCTCCGCTTTGAAAAGCCTCATCAATTTACCGGCGCCAAGATGGACTGAGGGAGAAGGAAAGAAACAGAAAGAAAAGAAGAGAACTAGGAACGGAGAGAAAAAACATTTAGAGGAAAAAGGAAAATGAGGTGAACGGGGGAATCATGCTGAAGTACCTCTGTTTCCAAGGCGTTTTATATCAGTCTGTTTTAATTTAGGAGCGTCGTCAAGGCTGGTAATTAGAGACAACAGAGTGTGAAGAATCACTGTTGACTGCCATGTTGGGGGTTTCTCATTCATTCTAACCCCTCCCTCCCTCTCCTTCTTCTCCTTCCTCTATCCCTCCATTCCTTCTCTCCCTTCTCACTCCCCTTCTCCAGCAGTCAGTGATCTGGAGGAGAGTTGATTCACGCTGCCTGAGGCCCATAACATAGTATACATACAGTCCATGATCTCCCATGGCCTGTATGCTATGCACTGGTCTGTTAACAGGTTTTTATGATACGTAATGTATATCTAAGGTATAGGAAATTGATTGAAATCATATTGCTAATGTGTTTTTAAAATAGTGATTTTTCACAATTAGCTGTTGGGTAAAAAATATTAAATATTGCACATCTTTGCCAACCTGGTCTGAAAACATCATATAAAACCTATGACATCTATATACCATTTACCTACGTACATATTCTACTTTCTGGCACACATGAACTTAGACAACATACATGCAGGTCATATTTTAAACACTATGGCAACTTTTAAGGCTTAATAAAGCCTTCATAAACCCCTTATTAGCCTATATAGATGTAGTTTGTTTAAAGAGGGATTTAGATTCTTGAATAATAAACATTGTGAATACAGATAAAACACAGCAGAACAGTATTAAGAAAGGAGTATTAAATATGAGCAGTCTTTACTTACTGGTAGTACAGTTAATCTTGATACAGTCTAGATGGGGGAGAATAGATGAGATGTCACATCATCCTTCACTGTGACAGCTGCAGACAATGTTAAAGCAGAACATCCCACCCCTCTGGGGACGACACACGGACACAGGGACCACATCGTGGCCCTCTCCTCCACCACACCTGGCTCAGGTAAGAGTGACTGGGGTGTGGTAGGAAGAGGATGGCGACTACTACATTAAAATGCCAATCCAATTAGTTAGACTTATTTCTGTCAGCAAAGGGCCTTTCACAGTTCTATAGTACTAGAACTATCACTAGGTTCCATGTATGGCAGAACCGGAAGGCCTTGACTGACCAACCTATAACTTCATCAAAATTTGAATATTTTGAGTAGATGATTTGTAGATTTATATTTTCTTTCTATTGAAAAGTAACAAAAAATAATTAACTTAAGGCTGATGTCACAATTCAATTGGTTATAAGTGCCAAATAAAATAGTCTCCTTGACGGAGTAGGTGGTTTAGCCTGTACATGTGACATCTGCAATAAGAGAGTATCAGAACATGGTCATGCTCAAGATGGGCCACTCGGTAGGGATTCTGGGTAGTCTAACATCTTGGACATAGGATAGGGCATTCAAAGACTCCATGCCTTAATTTGACCACTGTCCTCTCTCTCAAGAATATCAGGCATGACGCAGTGAGTCAGTGTTGTGCTGTGAGGAGAGAGACCTGACCCAGACCCAGACCCAGACATCCTACCAGGTGGCCCTGCCAGTCGTGTGTCGTCAACCACAGCAGAAAAGTGGTCGCAAACAGCCAAAGACCAACGCCAGCCAGCCCGCACAGGGAATGCTTTTCAAAGAAAGAGGGGAGAGAGGGAGGAGAGGGGAGAGAGAGGAGGGAGATGGAGGAGAGGGAGGAGGGATACCTAGCGATCTAAGGGCAAGGGGAACCGAGTGAATCCAAGCAAAGAAAGTATTAAAATCTGTCCCCCAAAAAAGAAGGAAAAATTTAATCACATTTTATTTGTCTGTCATCATCAGATCAGATTTCAGAAAACATCTATGGTAACCGTGGCGATGGGGGTTGTCAGCCCAGTAACCGTGGCGATGTTGGTTGTCAGCCCTGTAACCGTGGTGATGTGGGTTGTCAGCCCTGTAACCATGGCGATGTGGGTTGTCAGCCGCCTGTCAGTGTGAGGTGCTGTTGCCCTGGGTGCAGCGGCAACAGGCTGCCCTGAGGTTGGCAGACCGGCAGAAAGTATTGCCAATGCCATGCCCTCTCCTGCTAAGCGCCTCCGTTTAGGGAGCACATTTCTGGTTAGCCAGCGGAAAACACAAATAGATGGTTTTTGCATCCCACAGCCACGTTCTGTTTGGGAGATATCCAACTTTTTCAGAGGCAGATTCTCTCTGTTGGGCAGACAGACACACACATATACACACACACACACACACACACACACACACACACACACACACATTCTCACACACACACACACACACACACACACACATACAGACGCCCTCTGTTATCTCTATCACACTGAGAACCGGGCGTGCAGACAAAAGGCAGACCCCATTTTATACAACAATAAATATTCACATGGGCGGTTATATCTCTCCATTGTTTGTTCATCTATGCACTTTCATCTCTCTGTGAGCTACGGTTGGTAGCACATAAACAGCCAACAGGCGCTGTGTCCTAATTGAGCTCGGGGGAAGGATTTGTCGGTCAACAGTCTGATCTACTTCTTGTTCTTTTATTAACTATTTTATTACCTTGTCTTTTTTAGCGATCGTTGTGCTCTTTTTATTTGTATTTTTGTCTATTGATTAGCTTTGCTACTTTACATTTATTCTGCACTGTTGAGGAATAGCTGCAAATCTGCTTTTAACTGTAGTCTTGAGGAATAGTTGCAAGTCTGCTTTTAACTGTAGTCTTGAGGAATAGCTGCAAGTCTGCATTAACTGTAGTCTTGAGGAATAGCTGCAAGTATGCATTTCACTGCAGCGTTGAGGAAGAGCTGAAAGTCAGCATTTCACTACAGTGTTGACGAAGGGCTGCAAGTCAGCATTTCACTCTAGGGTTGAGGAAGAGCTGCAAGTCAACATTCCAATGTAGTGATGAGGAAGAGCTACAAGTCAGAATTTCAATGTAGTGTTGAAGAAGAGCTGCATGTCAGCATTTCAATGTAGTGTTGAGGAAGAGCTGCACGTCAGCATTTCAATGTACAGTCGTGGTCAAAAGTTTTGAGAATGACACAAATACTAATTTTCACAAAGTCTGCTGCCTCAGTTTTGATGATGGCAATTTGCATATACTCCAGAATGCCACGAAGAGTGATCAGATGAATTGCAATTATTTGCAAAGTCCCTCTTTGCCATGAAAATGAACTTAATCCCCAAAAAACATTTCCACTGCTTTTCAGCCCTGCCACAAAAGGACCAGCTGCCATCATGTCAGTGATTCTCTTGTTAACACAGATGAGAGTGTTGATGAGGACAAGGCTGGAGATCACTCTGTCATGCTGATTGAGTTAGAATAACAGAATGGAAGCTTTAAAAGGAGGGTGGTGCTTGAAATCATTGTTCTTCCTCTGTTAACCATGGTTACCTGCAAGGAAACACATGCTGTCATCATTGTTTTGCACTAAAAGGGCTTCACAAGCAAGGATATTGCTGCTAGTAAGATTGCACCTAAATCAACCATTTATCGGATCATCAAGAACTTCAAAGAGAGAGGTTCAATTGTTGTGAAGAAGGCGTCAGGGCGCCCAAGAAAGTCCAGCAAGCGCCAGGACCGTCTCCTAAAGTTGATTCAGCTGCAGGATCGGGTCACCACCAGTGCAGAGCTTGCTCAGGAATGGCAGCAGGCAGGTGTGAGTGCATCTGCACGCACAGTGAGGCGAATACTTTTTGAGGATGGCCTGGTGTCAAGAAGGGCAGCAAAGAAGCCACTTCTCTCCATGAAAAACATCAGGGACAGACTGATATTCTGCAAAACGTACAGGGATTGGACTGCTGAGGACTGGGGTAATGTTATTTTCTCTGATGAATCCCCTTTCCGATTGTTTGGGGCATCCGGAAAACACCTTGTCCGGAGAAGACAAGGTGAGCGATACCATCAGTCCTGTGTCATGCCAACAGTAAAGCATCCTGAGACCATTCATGTGTGGGGTTGCTTCTCAGCCAAGGGAGTGGGCTCACCCACAATTTTGCCTAAGAACACAGCCATGAATAAAGAATGGTATCAACACATCCTCCGAGAGCAACTTCTCCCAACCATCAAAGAACAGTTTGGTGACGACCAATGCCTTTTCCAGCATGATGGAGCACCTTGCCATAAGGCAGAAGTGATAACTAAGTGGTTCGGGGTACAAAACATCAACATTTTGGGTCCATGGCATCTCCAAGCATTGATTATGCAAGAATGGGCTGCCATCAGTCAGGATGTGGCCCAGAAGTTAATTGACAGCATGCCAGGGCGGATTGCAGAGGTCTTGAAAAAGAAGGGTCAACACTGCCAATATTGACTCTTTACATAAACTTAAAGTAATTGTCAATAAAAGCCTTTGACACTTATGGAATGCTTGTAACTCTACCCACATGTACATATTACCTCAACTACCTCAACTAGCCGGTGCCCCCGCACATTGACTATGCAACGGTACCCCCCTGTATATATAGCCTCCCTACTGTCACTTTATTCTATTGTGTATATATAGCCTCCCTACTGTCACTTTATTTTTACTTCTGCTCTTTTTTTCTCAACACTTTTTTTGTTGTTGTTTTATTCTTACTTTTTTTGTTTAAAATAAATGCACTGTTGGTTAAGGGCTGTAAGTAAGCATTTCACTGTAATGTCTGCACCTGTTGTATTCGGCGCATGTGACCAATAAAATTTGATTTGATTTGATTTGATTTTAATTATACTTCAGTATACCATAGTAACATCTGACAAAAAATATCTCATAACACTGAAGCAGCGAACTTTGTGAAGACCAATACTTGTGTCATTCTCAAAACCTTTGACCACGACTGTAGTGTTTAGGAAGAGCCGCACGTCAGCATTTCAATGTAGTGTTTTGGAAGAGCTGCAAGTCAACATTTCAATGTAGTGTTGAGGAAGAGCTGCAAGTCAGCATTTCACTCTAGTGTCGAGGAAGAGCTGGTAGTCAGCATTTCAATCTTGTGTTGATGAAGAGCTGCAAGTAAGCATTACATTACAGTGTTGAGGAAGAGCTGCAAGTCAGCATTTCCTCTACTGTTGAGGAAGAAATGCATGTCAGTATTTCAATGTAGTGTTGAGGAAGAGCTGCATGTCAGCATTTCACTCCAGTGTTGAGTACTAGCTAAAGTCAGCATTTCACTGTAGTGAAGAGGAAGAGCTGCAAGTCAGCATTTTACCACAGTGTTGAGGAAGAGCTGCAAGTCAGCATTTCACAACAGTGTTGAGGAAGAGCTGCAAGTCAGCATTTCAATGTAGTGTTGAGGAAGAGCTGCAAGTCAGCATTTCACTGCAGTGTTGATGAAGAGCTGCAAGTCATCATTTCACTCTAGTGTTGAGGAAGCGCTGCAAGTCATCATTTCACTCTAGTGTTCAGGAAGAGCTGTATGTCAATTTTTCACTGTAGTATTGAGGAATAGCTGCAAGTCATAATGTTCAATGAAGTGTTGAGAAAGAGCTGCAAGTCAGCATTTCAATGTAGTGTTGAGGAAGAGCTGCAAGTCAGCATTTCACTGTATTGTTGAGGAAGAGCTGCAAGTCAGCATTTCAATGTAGTGTTGGGGAAGAGCTGCAAGTCAGCATTTCACTGTAGTGTTTACAGTGCTGTGTACTGTGCTCTTGACGAATAAACTTTGATTTGATTTGTTTGTGATGCCTATAAGACTACAGAGGCAGTGGAGGGACCATACAGATTTAAAATACACTAGAGTGGCTGATGTCATAGACCTGCACAGTTCTAGAATTTGTGGACAATGGCAGCCATCTTGGTCAGTTCTATTTAGTTCTATGGAAGGGACACTATTAGATATTACACATCACTCGTACCACTTTTACAGAGCACAGACCTCAGACCTGTGAGTGTAGAGGGCTTGGACAGGGCCACCAGGAGCTGAAAGGAATACGCCAAGTAAGTAAAGTCAGACAGGGTTGAAACTTAAAGACAGGTCTGGTGTCTTCTGTCCACTAAGGGGTGAAGAGGGGACTAGTGCTAAATACTGAGAGCACTGAGGGATACTGAGAGGAAGGTACAAGTAATTAGGGTCCAAGCTATAATGGCATTCAAGGTACCGGATAAAAGTGTCTACTAAATTTGATATATTATTATTATATCTGGGGATTAGGGTTAGATAGAGTCAGTCTTTCTAACCCTAATTACTTAACACTTTTTTTCTTAAAACTGCATTGTTGGTTAAGGGCTTGTAAGTAAGCATTTCACTGTCAACATCTGTTGTATTCGGCGCATGTGGCAAATAAAATGTGATTGAATTTGAGTAATGTGTATATCTGGGGCTGGAGATAGGAGCAGTGGGGTAGGTGGGTGGGGCAGCGATCTGGCTATAAGGGGTAGGGTGGAGCAGCGATCTGGGGGTAGGGTAGGGAGGGGTAGGGGTGGAGTAGGACAGAGAGCATTCCCTGCTGGGTCAGAACGACAGCGTGCTCATTTGGCAGTAAGCGGAGAGCCGCAGACTCTGGCCACTGAAGGGTTCTATACCATCCCCTTCTATTCAACATAACGTACAGTATATCAATAGCTAACAGGGTAGAGTGTGAGTGAAATATACACTGAACCAAAATATAAACGCAACATGTAAAGTGTTTTTTTCCGCAACTTTTGTGCAAAAATTTGTTTACATCCCTGTTAGTGAGCGTTTCTCCTTTTCTAAGATAATCTATCCACCTAAGAAGTGTGGCATATCAAGAAGCTGATTAAACAACAGGAGCATTTCTATCTGGCCAGGACGCTCTTGAAAAAGATATTTTAAATCTCAATGAGCCCTTCCTGGTTAAATAAAGGTTAAATAAAATAAAAATAAAAATCTGTAATAAAACCGTTTTGTGGGGAAAACTAATTCTGATTGGCTGGGCCTGACTTCCAGTGGGTGGGCATGGCTGCCAAGCGGGTGTGCCTATGCCCTCCAAGGCCCACCCATGTCTGCACCCCTGCCCAGTCATGTGAAATCAATAGATTAGGGCCTAATGAATCCATTCAATTGACTGATTTCCTTATATGAACTGTAATTCAGTAAAATCTTTGAAATTGTAGCATGTTGCATTTATATTTTAGTTCAGTAGATGTCAGATAGAGAGAATTAGTTTCTGTTTCAGGATAAAGAGGGTGCGTAGTGTGGGATAGTATTATATGAAACCTGTGTAAAACTTTGAGCAATAAACCTGAGCTTTTCTTCAGCTATGTGTTCACGTTACAGTGTGTGCAC